>NW_021851188.1:893938-902074 GCF_003651465.1 Formica exsecta
TATATATATATTGCTAGTTAACTTAAGTTTAACTTAAGATGCGTTGAACAAAAATGAGATCGAGCGTTCGAGATCAGCTAAAACTATTAATGACTAGAATAAAAGGAACGCAAATAGTACGATATCTGAAACGTAAGAAATCCATCAATTATTAATTACATATAATCAATTTTCAATGGTAAATCAGACATTCTTTCCGCACTGAACATTAGATTAAACTACTTCTAACATATGGGTAAAATTAAAAAAAAAATGTACTTTATACAATCGTTGTTTTTGCAAAAATAGCGTTGTACATCTGGATTATTTCCATCTTTTTTTTTTTTGATTGATGTACAGAAAAATGCACTTATTGAAGATTGAAAGTGGAATTAAAGGACCACCCTCACCACCGTAAGCGTCGTAAACGCGATGCGCGAGATATATTCCTCGAATAAAATACTCTCTTATAAAGTAGATAACGATATAATCATAGCACTGTCATTTCTTTTTACACTCACGTCAGTTCTTTGGAAAAAAACACTCTTCAGCCATTCTTCAGATGCAATGATATTCAATTTCTTCCTCTATTTAATCCTTCGATATAGTTATTCAGGAAATATCTGTCCTTTTATCTTTTTTAATATTGTAACACTGGTTATGATGTAGATGAAGAAGCTAAACTGATTTGTAGATAGAGATAATCAACGTTGAAGAAATTGGCTGTCCGAGCCATCAAATTAAACGTGTACACGCCGTTGACGTATCTAAAGACACTGGTACATATTATTGTGATGAGGCATGTGATGATGAGGCGGCGGCGGCGGTAGCTGATGCTGAGGACGATGAATCTGGTACATCCTCTGATCGTAGCAGGGCTGGTACTGCATCGGCGGACTCACGCTCTGATCGCTGTAGCAGTCATACTCCTGCCATTCTGGTGCGACAAATCGCTCTTGAGGAGAATACGGGAAGCCCGCGGTATGCTGGGGCCCGAGTCTCTTCTGGGCTGCCACCGCGCAGCTTCCGGTCGACGAGGTGATCATGTTGCCGTTATCGCTGATGCTGACGGTGACGTTGCCGACGTTGACCGTAATCTCGCCACCATCAGAGTTGCCCAGGGTTTGCGATAGCGCCCAGATATAATTGTGCGCGAAACGGAGCGTTTCTATCTTTGTCAATTTTGTGTCTTCGGGAAACGTCGGCAGGGCCATCCTCAGGCGTTCCAGAGCGTCATTTAGAGTGTGCATCCTGTGACGTTCGCGGTCGTTCGCCTTCATCCGCCGGTTTCTCTTCAGTCTCAGCACCTGTTCGCGAAACGAAAAAATTAAAAGATTTAATTATTTTCAGAGGAAAGGTTTATTTTAAGAGAGAAAATAGATAAATAAAATAAAGACTTTAGAAAAGTAAATGATAAGATAAAGATTGCGTAGAAACAAAATTGAAAGAAATTGAAAGTCTTGATTGTTTCAATTTTTTAAAAAGACATTACTCTCAGACATTAAAATTTTTATATCGCGCAAAAAAATTTTGGGAAAAATGTGTTTAGATGAAAATAAATTATAATTTATAATAATAAACTTATGAATATTTACCTGCGTGGGACTTTTGCAACGAGTGTTCCGCGTTTTTTTGCGCTTCTCTTCTTTAGCCGGAGGGAAGAGAGTGTCGGTTGATACTTCGTGTTTCGGTGATTCAAAACTCACGTCAAAACCGGAATCGGAGGAGCTCGAGAGTTCGTCGAAACCTCCCTCGCTACAGAAGGAGTACTCCGACGACATCGCTCCGACTTTAGCTTGCTGCAATGCGAAACGATCAAACACATTTACGGTAATTTTTTTATACGAGTCAAAATTCTGTTATTATATGATTATATATATTAAAAAGAATAATAGAACCTTCTTCTGTTTTACGATTATTAAATAAAATTACTTTACTTTTCTACAATATCGATAAAAATTTTTAACATTCTTTTATTAAATTTTAACTAAAAAATTATGCAGAATAAATTTCTACATACCATAATTCAGTAATTCTAGACTTAAAAAAAAAACTTTGTCAAATATCTTCAACGTACCTTTAAACAATTCTGGGACAAAATAAATTTCTCGAAATAGCACACAACACAAAGTAGAGAAATTGCACTTTTTTAAATGACAAGAAGAAACTTTATACGATTAATAAAAATTCGTATCACGAGAGTGATGGATGGAAACGGGAAACGAGAAAATAAGAATTCACCGACGAACGGACTAGGCGGGGTACAATTTGGTACTGTGCATGTGGCAAGGGGCTCTTAGAACATATATACCGTCCCGGGGGTATTTCGCCCCCTCCACGCGAGCCCAGGGCCACCGTAAGGCTCTATGGGGCACCGAGTAGGTTCACCCCATAATCATCATAGAGGGGTACCTCTAGCGCTCTCCCCGCTCTTCTTCGTGTATGCATTAGACGCGTGCCATGGCGATGTAGCTGCCTTGTTAGAAGATTAGAGGTTTTTAGGACGATTACACCGCTTCGGGATTATCGTGTAGAAGCAGCCCCCAAATTTACAATCAATTCTTGAATGTTTTTACTGCAATTGCGTCGAAAAATTATATGTGCAATATTTAAGAAAAATCAAAGCTATTAAATTTTATAATAAAAAATTTGTTAATAGAAAGTTTTGAGTTAGAAATTTCTTTTTATTATTAAATTCTTAAAAGATATAAATTGTTTTCTTTTTTTTATTTTTAAGAACTATTCATGCGCGAAAATCTTTTGTGAAAATTAAAACTCTGTTTAACATGTGTCTTTTTATTACTAGTGCTGGAAAGAAAAAATCAAATCAGTATTACTAATAATATAATATTATACTTTCTATAAAGCTTTCTTGTGTACCGTCTGCCTCTAAAGTACAACGGGTAAATCATATGCAGGCGTTTATCATCTTGCAAAATAAAAAAGAGCGCATAGTTCTGTTTTAATAAAAAACATAATTTTTTTAATATATAAACCTTGATATTTTTGTATATTAATAAATTACACATATAACATTCAAATATTTAATAATTTCAATATTGTATTATTTGTATAAGAAATATAATATGGAAAAGATTATAAAGTAATATATATATGCAATTATTTTTTTACTTACGATTTATAATATTCCTTCGAACGTTCGCAGTCATTTAACGATCGTGCACAATCTACGGCTGAAAATAAGTTGCAGATAATCTAATAAAATCAACGATGACCATATGTCGCACTTGCTAATCAGTTGATAATACACATTGCTATAGAAACCAACCGGGTTAAACCAACATAAATTAGAAAAGAATTTTAACGAGTAATATACGAATAAAAATACTGTAGGAAGCAATTTTTTATTGCAGTAATTATTTTTGTTTTATGAATTTATCATTTTTTTCTTTATTTTAATTCAAATCTGTGTATATAAGAATTCTGAAAATATAAGAATCTTGAAAAGAATTTAAAAATAAAATATTATATTTCCATTATTGCTATTTTATCAAAATTGTAAAATAGGATTCAGCTAAAAATATAATATGACAAAAATTTTGACTGCGCATATTTTGCAAGTTTGTTAACCAATTAATTATTATTGCTGTAATATAAAAGAAAGCATAAGATATCCAACAAATAAAGTTATCAGAGTGTATCTTGTATACTTAACAGCGCGACATGAAATATCAGTTTGTAAAGGGATCAGTGATATAAAGATAGGAGTACTAATCAACGATTTGTGCGGCGTATTAGTGTCCATCGATCACAAAGTCACCAATTTTTAACACGTGGGATTTCGAAATAATTCCAGAATGACCCGCTATATTATGTATATAAACACTTTACAAGTCTTGGTTTTCTATCGTAAATAAGATCGGCGTCTATATTGGGAATGAAAAATATCAAGAACACGTGCTAGATGTTCGCACGGGGATTTGATTATCGAAGGATATTCATGTATTCCGAGTGCATTGTCAATAATTTCTTTAACTGAAACAGATCTATTCGCCTTCCGGATGATTACTTAAATCTTCGACTTCTGTCATTCGCAGGCAAAAATCGCGTGCGAATAGAAGCAGTCGTCGCATATGTCACTGGGGGACTATTGTAAATATTTCTTGTCTATTTGCACAATTCACGAAAAATGAAAAATAAGACAAGAAAAATTCGAGATAGCAGGAACGTAAGAGATAAACATCATCTAAATACTTTTTTCATTAGAATTATATTAACAGAGTTTTGAAATGTGTAATTAAAGTGCAAATACAATATGTATCAAAATCTCTATACTTACTTTTCAGATAAAACAAACATGTAATAATAAAATAATTAAAGACACATTAGAAGTCTAGAATTGGCTATTATATCGTTATCATTAGCTGTTGATGCTTATCTTTTTTGTTCTTAAATTAGCAGTATTAAGTAATTAGACTGCTAAATTAATTTATAATATTAACTGACTAGAGAGATTGTCGAATAAATCTTTATTACACCACTTGATAATGATTGCAAGATATTTTTCCGAGATTAATTATATTGAAATCGTTTTCTCAGATACTTCGTTGTAATCTGCTAATGAGGAATATGTAAATTACGCGATTACTTTCGTTATGCGCCACCGGTTTTTGCGCTATATTTCTCTTATACCGTAAACGCAAGATGGAACGTTTAATGTGAGGGGATTACGGCACCGTTCGATCAATTTGCATAATTGTAACGCTCCTAAGCAGCTATTTTCCGGACGCATCGTGCGTGTGTTTACGAGCATTGCACCTTGTATAAGTATAGGTATGACTGACCTGGCACAGATCCATCCTCGATGTATCTCACGACATTACGCTGAAACGCGTTATTCTTTCGAAGACATTACAATGGTTAAATGTTCCACTATTTACATAACAGAGAGATGATAAAACTATTTTTATTCTACTATTTTTTTCTATAAACTTGAAAATAAATAAAAAAATGTTGCAAATTGTTAATATATGCAAAAAAACAATTCTATAACAGAAAATAAAATAATGCTACTCGATATTTTAAAGTAGATATAATGTGTTAATAGTAATTATTAAAATATTTATATTGTACTATATATATACTATATATATTGTACTGTATATATATTAGAAAGAGCAATGGAGATTATAAAAATTTACTTTTCAGAGATATTTATTTCTGGCTGTCTTTATTTCCGGCATGAAGCCGTGTAAAATGTAAAAGTCTGAGATTGTTACGACGAGATAAATAGCGCCGCAGAAAAACGCTTTACGTAATTTTTCCATGCATTGAAAACCGGAGGCAAATGGAATTTAACTGCGCCAAAGTTATACCATGAGAGCTAGAATAAAACCACTTTCTCTTAGCGAAACTATGTCACTATATTTGGCATTATCTGCCTTCAAATGCTCCCGTGGAGCCTATAATAAGGTGAGAAAAGAAATTAAACGACTGATTGTTTGACATTTACAGAACAATGTTTGCTGATAGCTCGAGTTGGTCGTTATAAATGATTTCCTTTTCTATTGATGACATTTATCGGATTTATTACCCGGAAGGAATTATTTTTTTTTTTGTAATTTCACGCCATGATTAAATTTTTAAGCGTGGATGCAACGTGATTCTCTGTCACGCTTTCTTGCAGTTATATATTTCATGTATCTTTTACATCGTTTATCACGATTACCATTACTATCTTTTGAAAATATATCAACAGAATAATTTTCAGAAGTTCCAAAAGAATAACGTGCGCTCAAGTAATACTATTTTACTCTTCTTTAACAGAGACAAATTTTAATTAAGAAAAAGTTTAATAAAATTTAGGGATTTTATAATATAAAATATTAATCATATAATATTTTATAATATACATATATTTTATAATAATAAAACAAATATAAAAAATATTTGTTATATATTAAAAATAATTTTTGTGTGGAATTAAATATAAAAAAAAATTATGATCATATATTATACAGAAATATACGATCTGACTGATATTCATGCTATTTTCTAATACATATTTTTTTGCAATGCTATTCGCGCATATTTTAAAGAAAAGAAAAGGAGAAAGAACCCCCTAACCCTTTTCACACTTTGAAAATTTGTAGCATGATAAAAGGTCGCCGTGAAATCGATACCGTCGCAGACACATGTTCGATCGGCCGGCGGAAATATTGGAAATTACACGAAAGATTTGTCCCAGAGGCGTGCAGAATCGAAAATCAAATAAAAAAGGGGCGTGTAGGTACAACGATCGCGTTCGTTTGTAGAACGAAACCGTCAAACCCGTAAAAGGGTTCGGCTACGATAAAGGCGATTCGCTCTGATTGGATAATTTATTGACGAAGGGCAATCAATGAAATTGCGCCAACTGGTTTCTAAGGTATCCGTGAAATATTTCTGCAAACTAGGGAAGAAACTTTCCGCGAAATTATTTTTATTCCTTTTTATGTTTAAAAATGATATATTTTTTGTTAAAATGCAAAAAAAATTTATCTTTAAATTTTTTAAAATTATAATTTAGAGTAAGTAATTTTTCCATTAAATGAAAAAATTTATTCATATTTCTAATTTATTTTATACTAATATTAATGTGATAATACAATTAATGATGATATTTATAATATCGGATCAGTTATTCTAGCATAAAACAATTAGCATATGAAATTAAACTATGATGCGAGGAAAATTAATGAGCGAATTTATTACAGCACATCATGATACTTCATATCATAAATAAACAGAAAGCTGTTACGTGCAAACCGCATTAATGCTTTATTCGAAAGTAGTTCCGGAAAGTAGATTTATGTACTTTGCAAAATTGATAAACTGCATTTCATTAAAGTATCGAAATTGATTGAATAATAATTTAGATAATCTGTTCCAAAGACATATTCGTATAATTAGCTGTGTCATTAACTCAATAAAAGATTTTACTTGAAAATATTAGTGCCAGAATATAAAATAATTTAAAAAATCTACATCCTATGTAGGCGAAAAGTCGTATCTGAAATATATCTGCCGTATTACGAAATTATTTCATTCTTCCGTCGAGTTATTCAATTATTCACGCCTAGACCGAGTGAAAACGAATGCTCATTAAGCCACTTTCCGTTTTTCCTCCAAAGCATTGCAGCAATTCGACGGGGGAGGTCGGTTGGACCGCACGAAATAGCGTAATCCTCCGTGCAATCGGCTCGTGATCGCAATAATTGCGCGAGAATAATCGCCTCACAGTCATGCCTCAAAAGGTCTTGTGATGTGAGCGGCGCGGGTGCGCGTGAGAAGTGGGTTATCTAACTGACAACACCCCGCGTGCCTCATGTAGATCACGGGAGTTTTCCCATAGTCGTAACAGGATGCTCTCGTAACGAGACATCTACGAATTGCTGAGACAAAAAGAGGGAGAGAGAGAGAGAGAGAAAGAGAGAGAGAGAGAGACAATTGCATCGAGAGATGATGCTTGCGGACGCGATCTTTCCCATGCGGCTCATGATTTTACTCTATCGCGTGTAGTTTATTATCGTACAAACGCTCTTGCGAATGCGACGAGTTACGTGTCTCCTGGATTCCTGCAGTCTTGCTGCAGACACGAGAGATTCGCCATCACGAGAATTTAAAAGATGGAAATCATAAATGCATTATTTTTTTTAATCTTTTTTTTTCGTAATTTCTTATGGTATACAGGGTGTTCCGGAACAACCTTCCGTCCGTGAAATGACGTATTCCTGATACAATTCTAAGACGATTTTTCCTTTACCAAAATTTGAATTGAAGCGTAATTTTTGAGTTATAAGCAAAAATAGTTAACAAATCACGCGTCGAATACAGAAGGCAGGCAGGAGCGGCGCGGCGCGCCGCGAGCGCCCGACACAGCTGACCGTCTCATTACCACCGCATGGGTCGCTAACTATTTTATCTTACAACATAAAATTAGGCTTTAAATAAAATTTTGGTAAAGAAAAAAATATTTCAGAATTATGTCAAGAATACGTGTTTCTTAAAATAACGTCACTTTAACAAAAATTGTTGCGGATCGCCGGCCGTCGGACACAGTGATGCCAGAATTGAGACGCGAGCAACATGCAACCGAGGTGGAGGGGATAACACACACAAGCGCAAACAGCGTACGTGTGAGCTCGGCGCTTCGGC
>NW_021851188.1:919647-962880 GCF_003651465.1 Formica exsecta
ACAAATATAAAAATATTTGTTATGTATTAAAAATAATTTTTGTGTGGAATTAAATATAAAAAAAAATTATGATCATATATTATACAGAAATATACGATCTGACTGATATTCATGCTATTTTCTAATACATATTTTTTTGCAATGCTATTCGCGCATATTTTAAAGAAAAGAAAAGGAGAAAGAACCCCCTAACCCTTTTCACACTTTGAAAATTCGTAGCATGATAAAAGGTCGCCGTGAAATCGATACCGTCGCAGACACATGTTCGATCGGCCGGCGGAAATATTGGAAATTACACGAAAGATTTGTCCCAGAGGCGTGCAGAATCGAAAATCAAATAAAAAAGGGGCGTGTAGGTACAACGATCGCGTTCGTTTGTAGAACGAAACCGTCAAACCCGTAAAAGGGTTCGGCTACGATAAAGGCGATTCGCTCTGATTGGATAATTTATTGACGAAGGGCAATCAATGAAATTGCGCCAACTGGTTTCTAAGGTATCCGTGAAATATTTCTGCAAACTAGGGAAGAAACTTTCCGCGAAATTATTTTTATTCCTTTTTATGTTTAAAAATGATATATTTTTTGTTAAAATGCAAAAAAAATTTATCTTTAAATTTTTTAAAATTATAATTTAGAGTAAGTAATTTTTCCATTAAATGAAAAAATTTATTCATATTTCTAATTTATTTTATACTAATATTAATGTGATAATACAATTAATGATGATATTTATAATATCGGATCAGTTATTCTAGCATAAAACAATTAGCATATGAAATTAAACTATGATGCGAGGAAAATTAATGAGCGAATTTATTACAGCACATCATGATACTTCATATCATAAATAAACAGAAAGCTGTTACGTGCAAACCGCATTAATGCTTTATTCGAAAGTAGTTCCGGAAAGTAGATTTATGTACTTTGCAAAATTGATAAACTGCATTTCATTAAAGTATCGAAATTGATTGAATAATAATTTAGATAATCTGTTCCAAAGACATATTCGTATAATTAGCTGTGTCATTAACTCAATAAAAGATTTTACTTGAAAATATTAGTGCCAGAATATAAAATAATTTAAAAAATCTACATCCTATGTAGGCGAAAAGTCGTATCTGAAATATATCTGCCGTATTACGAAATTATTTCATTCTTCCGTCGAGTTATTCAATTATTCACGCCTAGACCGAGTGAAAACGAATGCTCATTAAGCCACTTTCCGTTTTTCCTCCAAAGCATTGCAGCAATTCGACGGGGGAGGTCGGTTGGACCGCACGAAATAGCGTAATCCTCCGTGCAATCGGCTCGTGATCGCAATAATTGCGCGAGAATAATCGCCTCACAGTCATGCCTCAAAAGGTCTTGTGATGTGAGCGGCGCGGGTGCGCGTGAGAAGTGGGTTATCTAACTGACAACACCCCGCGTGCCTCATGTAGATCACGGGAGTTTTCCCATAGTCGTAACAGGATGCTCTCGTAACGAGACATCTACGAATTGCTGAGACAAAAAGAGGGAGAGAGAGAGAGAGAGAAAGAGAGAGAGAGAGAGACAATTGCATCGAGAGATGATGCTTGCGGACGCGATCTTTCCCATGCGGCTCATGATTTTACTCTATCGCGTGTAGTTTATTATCGTACAAACGCTCTTGCGAATGCGACGAGTTACGTGTCTCCTGGATTCCTGCAGTCTTGCTGCAGACACGAGAGATTCGCCATCACGAGAATTTAAAAGATGGAAATCATAAATGCATTATTTTTTTAAATCTTTTTTTTTCGTAATTTCTTATGGTATATATACTTTTCTAATTACATTTAATTATAAGTAAAAGAATATATTTAGAATCGTGTAATGTTTAAATAGTATATAATATAATTCAATATTAAGATAATATATCGGACAATAATACTATAGAAATTAATTAATAAATTTATTAATCTAATATTCTGATACGTTTATTATCATTTTTTTTAAATTGATCATATATCTTATTAAAATCATCAATTATCAGCAATTTAATTCTAGAAAGCCTATATCTGGACCAAAAATTGATATGATTGCCCGTTCACCAATATTGCTAACAACAAACTAAAACGCGCACGCGGAGACCCAGAATCCGGTTCGGCCTGATCTCCGACAGCTTGGATAGGTCTTGATCAGCGAGTTACTCCGGTTGTATATATCGAGAGGAAAACAATCTCTGTCCGACTTTAGACGTCGGGATCGCTGATACTCTATCGTCGAAGGTGGAGTCGCGCGTTCGCCGCGGCCTTTGCTAACTGTACAAATCCCCTTCTCGCTCTCGTAGCGAGGTCCTCCTCTTACCCGGTTGATTTTCTGCCTTTCTCTCGCTTCCTCTCTCGTCATTCTTATTTCCCGCAATCGTGCCACGATTCACGGATACCCCTTTTCCGCGTCCTTTTTATCCCCACCGGCTATGAAAGAGCGAGGGAGAAAGGAGAAACGGGCGAGAGAACGGAGAGAGATGAAGGCACGCCGAGCCTTCGGCATTTTAATGTTGCTCTTTTATAGCCTGTACATCTTAAACGCTTTGGAGAGATCTTTTCAACCATCTCTCTGATGAGATGGACAAGAACGAGGAACTCGCGAGAGAGATCGGTTCGACCGCGGTTTGAGATTGCGAGATCGCGTCGAGACGTGATTTTCGAAACGCAATTTAATTGCCAATGTGTTAATATTACATAAATCAATATATAATTTATATTAATTGATATACACTTAATATGTTAATCCAATTAAATATTGTAATAATATCATATTATTCTTTTAGTAGCTTTAATTTTAAGCGGCAATGTTTTGTTGATTGACTATTATAGTTAAAGTACTTCTCAAAGCTTAAAAGAGATGATAAAGAGAGGTATCTAAAGGAGATAAGTGCATAATTTTTATGGAAGTAAATGCTTCATTGAATGAAAAAATGTTACTTTCTCTCTTATAAAATTTTCTCTTTAAAGTACAATTATTGACTGATTTATTTTTTTATTGCAACATTTGTATGATGAAGACAAAATTAACTTTATTTCTCAATATAGATAAATTTGATTTGAGAAAATGACTTTTCTCTGATGGTGTATCTGGAGATTAATTAGAGAGTTATGACGAAAGGTTACATCGTTTTCGAGATTATTTCAAATGAAATGTCAAGAAAACTGATGATGCAATTCCGTTCTTATGAACGATTCGCTCCTCATTATAGCCTCATTACAACTTTCATTATACCTCATTATTGTCAAATCATATGTCAATTAGATGATTTACTATAATTGGCTACGAACAACACAAAAAAAAATATCCAACAGGTAATCCAACCTATTTGTTCATCGAAGATTAAGATAAAATTCATTTTGCATTATTAAAAATCTTTGCAAGACAAATTTAATATTAAAATATTTATATTATAGAAAATTTCTTTTTTATGGTGCTTAAATATATATATTTATATAAATCTAGAAATATATTTAAAAAATAAAATCCGTGTCACACAGAGAAGAGAAAGCTGAAATTTCTCTGATTCTAGTTGTATAATCGTAGAAGAATCGTTTCGCAAGCCACGTAATCCCTTCAAGATCTTTCGCGCAACCCTTTCACTGGCGGTTGAAGGTTAAATCGAACGAATCCGGAGGGTCATTCGACACCCCGGTAACGAAAGAGAAAAAAGACTCGTCCCTCGGGTCGTCGTCGTCCTCGACCGGGCTTTACCGAGTACGGACTATAGACTCTCCTTACTCTGTGGCGCGCGGCTCCTCTCTCTCCATACCTTCTACTCCCGTGGTGGAGGCCACATACCTTCTTAGGATGCAGTGTAGACCTGTCCATTGGCTGGCAGACACCGGTCGGTTTTCTTTTCGGTTCGAGACGACGCCGAAGTCCGATGAGACCGAGAGGGTAGAGAGACACGCTCGCGCCAACTCGTCCTTTTAGTTACTTGTCCGCAGGTGCGTCATGCGGATTCGACGCGGTTTCGCCGATACGTTTAAGTGAACATACACGCAGAGCAGTGCTCAGGAACATAGCACGTGCGGTGTCGTGACACGATGAGGTGATAAACTGTGTGCTGTGCCAGCACGCGGGATCTCGGAGCGATTTTGGAAGGTAAGTTCTAGGAGTTAATGAAGAAGCTAATAGAGATGGAATCTTTGGATACGTTGTCTTCAGTGGGCAGATGCTAATTGCCGAAAACGTTGATCCGGGTATTTACTTTCGGCTTGAAGAAACTGTTCAAATAATGAAGCCTGTGTTGACAATGACGGATCAGCGCTCGTTTTTGCAGCGTAGGTGTCAAAGAATGTTAAATGTCAATGTCGAAGATTCATTCATCCTGAAACAATATAAAAATTGTTGAGCTGGATTTGTTACTTTAAAAAAATTCTTATTGTTTTTACTATGTCAAAAAAAAAGGAAAATGTTTATTGTTCCTTGTATCAGAATTCTTTTCAGAATTCTCATCAGAAATCTTATCAAATCTTATCAAATCTTATCAAAATGATTTATATATGATTCCTCATTTCTCTTAAGTTTATTAGTCACACTCTGCATAATTATTACTATTTTTATTTGAATATTGAAAATTATTTTACAAATTTATTGCATAATAAAAAAAATGATATATGAGAAAAGAGAGAATTAATATCGGGCACTGGGTTTGAATATGATATAAATCGATGTTCATGCAAATCGAGGAATCGAGGTCGTCGATTGAGAATGTCGTCTCATTCCAACGACGTTTTCTTGGCGCAACGGTATTACCGTTTTTGTTCAGTATCCGTAGAACGGTGATACTACGACTAGATTAGAACATGTCAGGAATTATCAAGTTTTCACAATACTGCGTTTAATAAAACGATAACTCCAATCAATAGATTAAAAAGACTATTTTTTTATGTAACATTGTATCAATCATGCATCAAAATAACGCATATTGCATTAATTTATCGGTTATTGTATATTTTTGCATTAGCAAATTTTAATTTACGCTATGTTTGAATTTTTAAAACTTGATGGACGTATTGCAAAAATTTTTAATATATTGAAAAAGACAATTTAACAAAAAAGGTCTGCCGAAGCCAAGTAAATCTCGTCGAAATCCGGTCGTCTTTTGCGCCATTCCACGAGGAAACCAGTTCTAACCAGCGAGTTTGCGGCCTACTAAATTCTGATTTCAAGGGACCAATATCAAGTTTATGAAAAGCTGCGTAGACACGGATTTTTCGACTGCAATTTTTTTGCGCGTGAGCTGCGTGACTTGCAATTACAGAATAAATGATTTCCGGGGATTGTCGAAATAATAAAAAAAAAAGCAATATTTCATTTCCGCAAGTAATCGTATATTATATTAGCGAGAGATTTTTTATTTCTTGATGTGGATTAATATTTTACCGTAATTTTCGGAGTATTTTATAATAAATCAAAAGCTATAATTTATACTAGATATAAATCTTGAATGTTTAAAGAATTAAAAACATTTATGATAATATCTTTTGCTGAGAAGCATACTTGATGAAAGTGAAGACCTATAAGAAGATACGCGCGCGCACGCAGCAGGATATTCCTTTTCTTCGTCATTCATCCTGACATCACCTGGTCACGCGGTGTCAAGATTCCAAGTGCGTAACGTAACGGAGACCAGAGGAAGAGGGGTGTAACGGTTTTTTTCTTCCTCTCTCATTCCTTGCCTCTGCCTCTCTCTGTCTTTCCTGCTACTTGTCCTATTTTTTCTCTCTTTGTTTCTCTCTTCCCTGTTTCTTTAAAATGGATCTATTTAAATTCTATTACGTGCGTAATTTTGATTATAATTCCTGTGTTATTGTTCATATTTTCATGCGAACGAGAAACATGGGATAAATCAGATCCATTTTTTTGTGACTTGAAAAAAATAATGTAATTTAAAACTGTAAATTAAAATAATTAATAATTGCAATGTATTTACAATTGTGTGTGCTATTTGTTAACACATTCTCCTAAAAAACATCTTATTAAAAAAATTATTTAAATTATCGGAGAAAAGAAAAATTTTGCAGATAAAAAGATATTTATTCTACAAAAAAATGTGCATTTTAATGCGTCAGATGGATCTGCTAAAACTATTTCAAAGAAATGATTAATACGTTACACTTGTCATATCTCTATTCATGGAAGTCTGCTTCTTGTAGCTTATTAAAAACCAGAAGAAATTTCTCTGTGCTGAATAATCAACTTAGCATTAATAAAATAATTACTAATATTTTCGAGAAATATAAATTCTTCTGAAAAAAGTATAAAGAAAAATAAAGACATGTAGATAATTGTAAATGTATGACAAATTTGTTTGTCATAAAATTATAATTATAAAGCTATAAGAAGGCGTAATTAAATGTAATCACGATATCACGGCAATTTTTTTGCAACCGTTCATTTTTAAAAACTTTGTAATATGTGAATCGTACATTGGTTTCTACTTCGCTGCACCTTGCTACTTGCGGTCATAGAGCCATCATTCAATTATTTCATTTCCGCAAGTAATCGTATATTATATTAGCGAGAGATTTTTTATTTCTTGATGTGGATTAATATTTTACCGTAATTTTCGGAGTATTTTATAATAAATCAAAAGCTATAATTTATACTAGATATAAATCTTGAATGTTTAAAGAATTAAAAACATTTATGATAATATCTTTTGCTGAGAAGCATACTTGATGAAAGTGAAGACCTATAAGAAGATACGCGCGCGCACGCAGCAGGATATTCCTTTTCTTCGTCATTCATCCTGACATCACCTGGTCACGCGGTGTCAAGATTCCAAGTGCGTAACGTAACGGAGACCAGAGGAAGAGGGGTGTAACGGTTTTTTTCTTCCTCTCTCATTCCTTGCCTCTGGCTCTCTCTGTCTTTCCTGCTACTTGTCCTATTTTTTCTCTCTTTGTTTCTCTCTTCCCTGTTTCTTTAAAATGGATCTATTTAAATTCTATTACGTGCGTAATTTTGATTATAATTCCTGTGTTATTGTTCATATTTTCATGCGAACGAGAAACATGGGATAAATCAGATCCATTTTTTTGTGACTTGAAAAAAATAATGTAATTTAAAACTGTAAATTAAAATAATTAATAATTGCAATGTATTTACAATTGTGTGTGCTATTTGTTAACACATTCTCCTAAAAAACATCTTATTAAAAAAATTATTTAAATTATCGGAGAAAAGAAAAATTTTGCAGATAAAAAGATATTTATTCTACAAAAAAATGTGCATTTTAATGCGTCAGATGGATCTGCTAAAACTATTTCAAAGAAATGATTAATACGTTACACTTGTCATATCTCTATTCATGGAAGTCTGCTTCTTGTAGCTTATTAAAAACCAGAAGAAATTTCTCTGTGCTGAATAATCAACTTAGCATTAATAAAATGATTACTAATATTTTCGAGAAATATAAATTCTTCTGAAAAAAGTATAAAGAAAAATAAAGACATGTAGATAATTGTAAATGTATGACAAATTTGTTTGTCATAAAATTATAATTATAAAGCTATAAGAAGGCGTAATTAAATGTAATCACGATATCACGGCAATTTTTTGCGAGCGTTCATTTTTAAAAACTTTGTAATATGTGAATCGTACATTGGTTTCTACTTCGCTGCACCTTGCTACTTGCGGTCATAGAGCCATCATTCAATCTCTCGGTATCATTTTATACTTGACTGGCACTAACGGTCGTTTCTGTTTAAGGTTCTCTACGTGTCGTAATTCGCGATGTACACGCGGTTATCGCCGTCACGGAGTTTTCACACTTCTCAGCTTTACGAATTACTCCAAATACGATGTCGGAGAAATCGACATTTGCTTTGAAATAATGCATTAAATCTCATAACCATTGCACGTCATTCAAAGTCGCGATTACGAAATCTCGTGATCCTCAATTATGGATCAGTCGCATAAGAAATCTTGTTCGATTTGTTTGGTGGATAAGTCTATCTTGTCATTAACCTATATGGATTACTTCTTACATTCAGCAATTAAGACTAATTGCGTTATGCATAGGAATTATTCGGTTTTAGAATGGTAATTTCTGATTTCTACTTTCGTTACACGAACTAACTACTATTACCTGATTTTCAATTTTATTTACTTAATCCAGAGATTGCAATCTATCTAAGCACGATATGAAGCAACAATGATGAAAGCTAAATGCAATTATGACGTCATTGAACAAAGCTTAAATTATAAAGAGAAAATACTAGAAAATATTAGAAAAAATTTTTCAATCTAAAAAAGTATCCCGTCATTTAAAATAATTGTCAGATTTTAAATTCGATTATTAACATTTGCAGGTTTCTAGAAATTATACATATACATGCAATCATCGACACTATCATATCCGTTTAAAGCACTACTTTGTTCTATTATGGACTCGCTTCTACACGTTGCTTCGTAACATATTTTTGCTGCGGAAGGTTGCAACACGCGGTTCTTCTCGACCGGCGCATAAATAGGGATTTGCGTTCGAGAACTGCCTGTAGGATATATGAGGGGAAGAGAGCCAAGTGCTGGCAACCGTAAATTTCCTTCCTTTGGCTCAATTGATAATTACTTCTTCTGGAGACGATCCCTGACGGCGGCTGCAGCCGGCTGAACGCGGAAGTCGAGGTTCACTCTGCACGCACGAAGGCGTCGAGGAAATGCAGAGCCATTACCCCACGCTGTATGTCATTGTTGCTCTTGCCAGTGTCATTTCTTCCTGGTGCCTAATGACATCGTGACGCGTCTTATCTGCCTACGCGATATTAATGATAAAACGCGTCTCGCTCCGATGTTGTTTCTTCGCTGCGTGGGAGTATTAATTAATGGAACGAGTACAATTATCATAATCAAGAAAAGCGCTTACTTTATTAATCCTGAATTTGCAAATCTAGTTAGTAGTTTATGCATGTATTATTTTAAAGCTATTTAGAACATTGTTTTTAGATAATTATGTAAGAAATTATTATAAGTACGTAATAATTTTTGTTATTATATTTTTATATTTCTCGAAGTTAAAGCTTTTCTTTCCTAAGATAATGTTTCTATATATATTAATTTCCCTTTATAAAACAACACGCAAACATAATTTTCTTCGCGTTGCTTGGCTCTTCAGTCAGATTTCTTTGAGAAATAAAATACTGCTTTTCCCCTGTCCGGTATAAATATATGCAATTCGGTTTAGTCACATCGTCGTCGAGTCGTTTTCATATATAGACCGGGAACACGACGACTTTTGTGAATTCCTAAAATAGAATCTGATTTCTAACGGCGTTTCACTCGAATGTGAAAAAGACATTCTGACGCGTTGCATCGGCTCGGTTGCGATTGCAAAGATTGTCGGAAGTACATACCGGTCGCGGTTCGCCTGCACGCTGGACTTTTCTCTTTCGCAGAGCGACTAAAAAGAACGTAGTGGATAGTTGCATTTAAGCGGAGGCTGAAACACTTTGAAACTTGCATCCTACTCACGCGATTGCCATTTCCGATCCGTATACCCTCGTCTGTATGCGCATGTTGTAGCTTTTCGAGTAATAGTTCGACGAACCCCGATGCAACGATTTCACGGTGCGTCCAATAATTTCTGCTCGATAGCCATCTTATTATTTTAATTAAGATAGACATAATGCTTTTAATTTTATTTTTGTTATTTAAATAAAATAAAAAATAGAATAAAAATATGATTTTCTTGATGTTTCGATTTATATTTGAATAGTTAATTTAAATTCGATATCTATTTTATGATTTTCTTATGATTCTTTTATGTCCATTTTTAAAAAATTTTAATCATTTTTCTTTAATTTGTAAATTGATTTACACTCTACTTACGGATTGTTTTTTCCATTATCATATCAGAGCTATTAACTCTTCGATAAAGCACGAGTCTATTGCAGGTGACGATGTGGACGATTTTGCTGTTACTAATCTCCACGTGGTCTTCGTCATGGAGTCAGGTGATAAACAGGGCGCCCCATTTCGTCCAAGGTGGGGACATGGCGAGGTTGGCCGTGTCGGAGGGCACACCGCCTGGTGCTCCCGTCTATACCCTTCAGGGAGAGGATCCTGAAGAATCTAAATTGCATTACTCGATCAGCGGCGAGTACTTTACCGTGAACAGGGAGACCGGTGTCGTGATCCTGAGGAAAGCTTTGGATAGGGAAGCGCAAGATCTCATCGAAGTCATTATTAGTATAACAGGTAGAATGATAATCGATTACATGAATATGTAATCTGTTATATAATAATCGTCATTTTATATATGCATCTCTTTTTCTTTCCAATTTTGTATCAATATAAATAATCTTATAAAGCAACAAAATTAGTAAGATTTGTATAAATAATTTAAAAAAAAAATTAATAAGGTTTCAGGATCTTTTATGTTTTTTTGAATATATATGCAATTAAATAATTAGGGTAAAATTAGGGTAAACTTGTGCTCGTTTCAGATGAAGGTGTCGCTGGATCGGAACCCAACACGGTGTCTCTTCGTCGCGAAATAGCGGTGCTCGACGAAAACGATAATCCACCGGTATATCATGACCGTCCGTACGCGGCCAGAGTGCCGGAAAGCGCGCACGTGAGTGGCCTGTTGCTTCCTCCGAACACGATCATCATCACGGATCGAGATGGAGGTATCAATGCCGATGTTCACGTGCAGTGCGTCGCAGCATCGCGCGACGACGACGTTTGCGAAGTCTTCGACGTGTCTACAGAAAAGGTATAATAAATAAATAAATAAATATAATTAATTTTTACGAGAAAAGAATGTAAAAAACAAAATAAGTGAATTGTTAAGAAAATTAAATTATTTTAATAAAATTAAAGATAATCATATATATGTGTATTTAAATTTATATCTGTCTATTATATCTTTTTAGTTTGTTTGTAAAATAATTTTTTATTTCAAAAAGAAAAATTAATCGAATGTACCGGTGTATTGAATATTATTGCAATGGCTTCTTTCAGCTCGCCGAGGGGAAATACGACGTGCAGATCACGCTAGCAAAACCGTTAGATTATGAGAGGAGGAACTCGTACTTGATTAATCTACTGGCTGTCGACGGAGCTAGCGATCCATCAAAAAGATTGCAGGCTAGAGCGACCGTTGCCGTTGACGTTCTCGACGTTCAGGTAAGTAGGTCTCGATCGTCACTGAAATAGCCGGTACATAATTGGCTATGGTCTTACATTGAATAATAACATCGTTTGCGATAAAATTAGCAGAGAATCATCAACTAGTTATTCAATTTCTGCCTGTCAGCATGAATATTGTCAAGTGGAGATTTAGGTCACACCTCGCGAGTAACGTTTAGAGCTTATTTGCGCTAAAGTAACGTGTGTCTCTCAGTTTTATTTCTGTGTCACATTCTTCGCGCTATTGGATATATTTAATGTTTCAATCTTATTGACCTGCTTTTTATTAATTCTTAAATTAAAAAAAAAATATGTTAAATTCAATTTATAGATGTATAAGAAAAATAAATAAAGTTTAATTGATTATTAAATAGTATAAAATAAAACTGCGAGACTAATTATTTCAGCGATTTCATGTCAATTTCCACGATATAATAATGATGCTAAATTGACAGATGCTGCCAGATTTATAGAAACAAAATTTTCTCTTTGAAGCGTTATTATTATTCTTACTTATTCGGCAAAATTTGTCGCGCAGGATCAGCCACCCGTTTTCCTGAATGCGCCTTATAGCGCGGCGCTTCCGGAGAACACCCCAGCTAGTCACACGGTTCTGATAGTGCGAGCTCGCGACGGCGACACGGGCCAATCTAGGAATTTGCTATTAACGTTGGAAGACGAGAATGCGGGCCACTTTGATCTCGAGATGTCCCGCGACGGTGATGTAACCGTCGGCAAGCTGGTGACGACCAACGTGTCTCTCGATCGTGAGGATCCCAGGATCTTGCAAAATGGTGGTATTTACACTTTCCAAGTCAGGGCTACCGAGCTAATCAACAACGAGATACCGGCTGACACTGCGACGTCGATCGTCACGATTGTTGTCACGGACGTAGACGACCTCGTGCCCGTTTTCAATGAGGATTACTTCAGCATCAAGATCTCCGAAGACATCGGAAAGGACACTCCTCTACCAGGTCATTAAGTTGCCTAAAAATCGTGTCGGTCTAATTAGTTATAACGTCAAATGCTTGAAAAGAATTTTCAATCTTTTTATGATATTTTTTCATTATCAATTTGTTATTTTTTTCATTTATCGTTTGTAAGACAGACAAATTTAACGAAAATAAGATTTGAGATCTTTAATCTCCGTCTTTCTATCTTTCTTCCTTCTACAATTCAAGAAGATCTTTTGTTTGACAACATCGTGATTAAGCAGGTTTGAATATGATCGTGAGTGACGGCGACGTGGGCGACAATGCGAAGTATTTCCTAGCATTGCGAGATGTACCGAGGTATTCTGGAATCAGCAAAGCATTCACTGTCAGCCCCGAAGAAGCTCAGGGTCGAGTACCGGTAGTGATCAAGGCTAAGGACGTCAACGTTCTCGACTACGATGTTGACGACCCCACAAAAAGGGAACTCGAGTTTGACGTCGTCGCGACTGTAGCGAGCGAAGTGGTCAGCACAATTTTATTTGCGATTTTTACAATTAAAACTTTTTTATATGACGTAGAATATATTTAATAAATTAGTAATTAATATAAAAAAAGTTATTAAAAAATAATTTTTAAATAAATATTATTTTTTCATTTTAACTGAAAATAATTAAGACTGTTATTTCGTGCAAAATATTTCGCCGATCATTTTGTTGAATACGTTTTATACTGCAGGTGGCAACTTCCAGGGTGCACATCCAGCTCTTAGACGCCAACGATCACAGCCCCGAGTTCTCTCAATCGGTCTACAAACTGTTAGTCTCGGAAGACGCAGAACCAGGAACCCGTTTCGGTGACGTTTACGCGAAGGATTACGATAGCAGTTCCTTCGGCGAGTTAACGTACACCCTGCGAGGTTTCGGCACGGACAAGTTCAGGACCGACCCGCAGGCGGGCGGGATATTTGTGGCAAAAAAATTAGATTACGAGGCGCAAAAATCTTATTCTTTGACGATGGAGGCGAAAGACGGCGGCGGTCGAGTATCCGCCGTCAATATCCTCATCGAGCTCGACGATGTTAACGACAACAAGCCGATGTTCGAGCAGGCGGAATATTCCAGGACGGTTCGCGAGGATGCTACTAGTTTCGATCCACAAATGTTTGTCCGAGCAACCGATATCGATGGGCCGATGCAGGGTAATGGAAGAATTTTATACTCGATCAGCAGGCACAATAGTATGACAGACGACATCTTCAAGGTTCGTTATCGAAGCGTCTTTTATCAGAAATCAATTTATATATTTATAAATTTATTTTATATTTAAAGCATTTAATAATAAAATTCTTCGTTCAAAATAATATTTAATATTAAGTGTGATTGTTAAACTTCATAATATAATAAAATATTATTTTGAATTTTTTTCTCCTTAAATGTTTATATTTTTTAACATGTTACAGATTAATTCAGACACGGGTGAAGTGACTATATCGAAACCGGTTCGTTCCGGTGACACTGAAAGAGGCATTTACGAATTAATAATACAAGCAACGGATGTCGGAGCACCACCGTTGCATTCCGAGGCAAAGCTATTCGTTCGCGTTGGTGTTCCCGGGAATCAGAAACCCATTTTCCGAGGAAACTACAAGTCAAACCTACCAGGTCCTAGCACTTACCGTGCGAGACTCTTGGAAAACGCGTCTCCCGGAACGGAAGTCATTCGGGTAGTTGCGAATGATCCCGATGGAAGAGACAACCTGTTGCAATATTACATCGCGTCCGGTTCTAAAGATAATTTTGTCATCGATTCTAGGTATGATATAAATTTGATTGGATAATCCAAGTATTACATAATGCTTATTTAATTTTTTTTTTTTGCATTTTTTCCGCTATATTTTAATTCGCAAGATTCAAGAAAATACAAGATGAAAATTCATATAAATAGCTAACAAAATTTTTACTGGCTACAGTTCTGGCATTATAACTGTGTCACCTGACGCTCGTTTGGATTTGGAGACCGGTGGTGAAAAATACGAGGTCATCGTATACGCTGTTGATTCTGGTACACCTGTCAAGGAAACTGCCACTACTACAGTGACAGTGAACATTATAGATGTGAATAATAAACCACCGATATTCAACGAATCGACATATCTGGTTTACGTTTCGGAACGTGCAAGTATCGGTAAGTTATTAATAACTAACATTTTTTAAACTTTTATTATTATTTATTTATTTAATAATAGCCGTCATAAATATCTAAGTCCTCATTAAAATTGAGACTGGAGATCTTGAAACATTTTGTATTTAATTATTATAATATATGAGTTTTTAAAAATTATTATTTACGTCAAGGAATAGATTATAAGATTACACATTAAATTAATTAATTTGAAATACTGATATTTTATATATCTGTTGCTTATGGCTGTTCTGTTGTATCATAAAAAAATGTTTACATGCAGGTGAGCCCGTGCTAAAGGTAGTGGCTACTGATCTCGACACAGATGCGAATTTGGAGTATTCTCTAATAGAACCGATAAGAGCTGTCGATAAGACCGGCGTGGCCTTGAAGAGCACAATTTCTTACGATTACAAAACGGCATTTCGTATAAATTCCACCACCGGTTTAATAACCGTTAACCGGATGTTGGATTATCAAGTGGCTGCTGTTGTAATTTTAACGGTGCAGGCACGGGATTTAAACGCCGTCGTTAATAAAGACGAACAAGATGCAAAGGTGGAAGTGACCATTTACATTCAAGCTTACAGCGACGATAATCCGACGTTTACGAATTCTGGATGGTCGCCGAATAATCCGACGATAAAGATCACGGTTCCGGAGGAACAACCCTTGGGTACGACACTGTTAATGTTATCAGCAAAAGAGCCGGCGACCGGATATCCGGTTCAGAGGTTCGAATTGGTAAGAGAAGACGATGACGAAGGTTACGTTAATGTTGGCGTTCAGAGTGGCAATGTTGTACTGAGCAAGAGGCTGGATTACGAAGCATTAAACCAGAAGGTGAGAAATATTATAATTTAGACAATATTAATTATTTTACTAAATAGAGAAACTATAAAAATCAGAAATATTTTGCAATACAAAATTCTGAAAATTGAAATAAATTACCAATAATTAAAATTAAAATTTTGATCTTGTTTCCAGTCTATTCGCTTCAAAGTGCGAGCACTCGCTAGAGACTACGATATAACGCGAAAGATGTCGGAGGCCAACGTGATCGTCGAGATCCACGATACTAACGACAACAATCCAGTTTTCAGTCAGAAGGATTATAAAATTTCTGTATTGGAATCGGCAAAGCCTTCAAAAATCGTGCTGAATGTAAAAGCGACGGATTCAGATAGCTCTAACACCGAGCAGGAAATTCAAAGAGGATACGGTGAAGTCAGATACTCCTTGACGGGTGAAAATGCTAATCTTTTCGAGATGGATCCCATAACGGGTAATATCCAGGTAAAAATCTTTAATAATTATCTAATTTAAATTCTATAACATAAAATATCAAAGAGCAATATCCGAAAATATTCAAAAGATATTCTATTTATTGAAAAATATTCTAATCTAAAAATTAGCGTCTAAGATTTAAAAAAACTAAAACATATCTAAAAGGCACCTTAATTTGTTAGATATCTCTTAGATGATTTTTGTGTTTCGCGTTACCGGAATAACAAACAAAAGGAATAATTTATAGATCGCCGTGAACACGACCCTCGACAGAGAAAGACAATCGGTATTGCGTTTTTACGTCGTGGCTTCGGACATGCCGCAAGGAGGAGCCGAGCAACGAAGCAGTCGAGCTTTAGTAACAATCGATGTTCTCGATGTGAATGATAACGCTCCTAGCTTCGAACAGGAATCGTACACCGCGGTGATACCGGAAAACGCACCGGTAAAAATCAGCGTAGTGAACATCACGGCTACCGACCCGGATGAAGGCGAAGGCGGCATGATTTATTTCGAGATTATCGACGAAGGTGAAGCCAATGGTAAGATTAAATAAAAAAACGGGCGATGCTAATTTAAAAAACACAATTCCCAAAATATATAAACAGATAAAATATGTATGATTAGGAAATAAAGCTATTTGAATAGTTTTTTTCGAGAAACTCATACAATATAAAAAAGAAAATTAATTGTAAAATAATCTTTCTGTGCATAAGAAATATTAAATACAATATATTAATATCTCTTATACATAAAAAAAAAATATAAAGCAAGATTTTTATAATTTGAAAAGAGATAAGACAGTTTCGGAATAATTCAAAATATTCATTATGAATTGCGCTGATCGTTTCCAGGACTATTCAAGATAAATCACACGACCGGCGAGATTTACTCGGCGCGAGCATTGACAGGCAAAGGAAGAACCGAACCGTACAATATGCGAGTGCGAGCGCAGGATGGCGGAGATCCGGCTCTGTACTCGGACGTGAATCTCATCCTGTATATCGGCGATGTAGTGAGCAACGACGGCGTGCCATTGTTTATCCGGCCGACGTTAGAAGAGATAGCCTACATCGCGGAAAACTCCACGATCGGCAGTCCGGTTTTCCAAGTGGTAGCGTCCGATCCCGACGATCCGAATCTGCCGAACGGCAGGATCACCTTCCGCTTCTTGGAAGACGGCAATTTCGGCAAAGACGCGAGCGCCTTTAAAATCAACAGCGACACCGGATTGATCAGCACACGGAAGCTGCTCGATCGAGAGACCAAGGACAGCTACACATTGATCCTGGTCGCTCAAGATCTCGGCGAGCCACCGCAGCAAGCGACCAGGGTGCTGCAGGTAATCGTGAACGACATCGACGATCATAAGCCGCACTTCAAGCGCAACCTTGACAGTCCGCCGATCGAGTTGAGCGTTCCGGAAGAGATGCCGGTGGGTACCAAGGTTGGCGTGATCGAGGCGATCGACGAAGACATTGGTGAAAACGGGATGGTCGATTACGAGATCGTGTATGGGAACGAGGCGAGACTCTTCGTGGTGGAGCGGCTGGAGAATAACTCCGCCGTTATCAAATCGAACGGTCGTCTCGATCGAGAAACCGCTGAGTTTCATCTACTGACCGTTAAATGTTTCAAGTACTCTTCCAAGAAGTCAGACGTGGTGCCGAAACCATACAACAGACAGGATCCTTCGGAGAGACAGGTTCTTGTCAGAGTACTGGACGTCGATGATAATAAGCCGCGTTTCAAGAAAGACAACGTGACCTTGGGAGTTCGCTTGAATGTACCCATCGACACGAGTCTGATCACTCTGGAAGCCTATGACGCTGATTCCGGTGCGTTGCCCGTTACCTATAACATGAGCAAGGTCTCCTTCACGTCCCTGGTCGATCCCGCTATGTCGCAGAAAGAGATTCCGTCGCAGTTATCCTTAAACGCGCGCACCGGCGAACTCAGGACGACAGGATCTATGGCGGGATACGCAGACGGCTTCATGGAGATGATTGTGTCAGCCAACAATTCGGTGATGCCAGAACGTGAGACCAACATCACCGTGCGAATCTTTTTGCTGCGCGACCGCGACATGTTGAAGTTCGTGTTCTCGAAGCCGCCGGTCGAGGTCAGGAAAACGCTCGAGGACTTTGAGAGAGCGGTCCAGCAAGCTCTTTCGCTACCTATCAGCGTCAACGTCTACGATACGCAGTTTTACTCGAAAGACGACAACTCCCTGGACTTCTCGTCGACCAGCTCATGCTTTCAGATGGTCGGCAAGGAGTCTTATGACCTGGACGAGATGCGGGCGTTGCTGACCGATCCAAAGAATCAAGAATTAAAAAAGGTATACAAGGCTTATCACGTGGAAAAGGTACATCATTGCGCCGCTGTAGTGGCACGAGCCGATGCCTCTATGACGCAGATATGGGTCCTGGCAATTGCAGTCCTCGTCGGAATTGCGACCATAATCTCAAGCTGCACGTTATGCTGCATGCATTCGAAGTAAGTGTTAACGATAAAAAAATTTTAAGTTATTAATAATAAAATTTATATATAATCACAGCAAGTCTCTAAACTAAAGCTACGTAAAATTTATTTATTTTTTGACAATAACGCATTTTGCTTTTATCGCTATTTTATCGATTTTTGATAAATTTGATTTTCTGTAACATTGCAATAACATGTTAACGCTATATGTATGTAAATAAATATAATAACGAAGCTCTAAATAGGTCAAAGTCGATGATAAAAAGGCTAATAAGAGGCAGACGCGTAATGTAGACGCAAATAAAATTTAATGAAATCCTAGTTAATTATAGGCATTGATTTATTATACGTTTCGATCCACTTCGGACCATCTTCAGTAAGTTATTACAAAAGTTTTAAAAAACTTTCGTAATAATTTACTGAAGATAGTCCGAAGTGGAAACGTATAATAAATCAACGCCTATAATTAACTAGGATTTTATTAAATTTTATTTGCACTTTCATTACGCGTCTGACTCTTATCAGGCTTTTTATATCATTATATATATGTATGTATTGGCAGTGTAATATTTATAACATAGAGAAGCTATATAACATTTCTCTTAAATTTTATATCAAGTAATAATTTATCTTTATTTCTTTATTACTTAATATTCTCTGACATTCCAGAATAATTTATCGTCGGTTGAAATATACTTGGTGGTAAACACGTTAAGGTCGCCTACACACTATCTTTTGTTACACACTTTAACGCAGTTTAGAAAGGAGGTCGCGGAACAAAAATGTCGCAATTCGTGTTTCTCTTTCAGGTATAAGCGGCAAGTAAAACACGCACGTTTGCGCGATCAGCCGCGACCGCCTCTCAGTTACGTGTCTTCCGGGCCTGCCATGGTCAGTGCTGGGTCTCACACGACTTTGGGCCAGGGTACCATGGTCACGCTGGGCCCACACGAGGGCCCGTATGAATGGGGCGCCGACACAACGCTATATCATCCGAGCACGCTGGGTTCAAGAACATGAGGGATTCAGAGAGATTTAAATTACATCGACTTTTTCTTAGGCAAACATTTTTTTAATTGGCTGTTAGTAAATTGTTTATTATTTAAACAATCAAGTTTTATATGCAAGAAACGAAATACTCGCAATAGAAAATTATTTTATAATTAATTCAATAATCAAAATTTTCCTTTGTCGAATTTTTGTAGAAATATTAATTCGGATACTCTTATTAAAATATTTAAAATAAACAAGAGATGTCTGTGAAATTGTCGCTAAGAAAAAATCGATTAAAAATTTTCTTAAAAGTGGTGGTTCCTAAACTTTTTCGTGATGCAACGTGTATATGATCATAGTGGCTTTTTCGAGATGACGATGATGTGTTCGATGAAAAATGCATTGAAAGATAAAAAACTGTTAAAACAATATATAAATTACAAACTTGCAATTAAAAACCACTAGTTGAATAAACTATTGAACAAGCAAATAAATTGATGGTGCTATATTTGTAATGTAAAAAGTGAATGCGACACAAGATGCATGTAACAAAGTATATGATTTGTAAAATGTGACAATATTATTTTTGTAAGTAATTATAAGTAAAACTACTAACCCCGCGAGATTGTATATTTCATACTCAAGCGTTATACTTGTGGTGTTAAAAAACCGCGAGCGTTCTCTCTCTGTTGTAATATAATATCATATTTAAAATAAAATAAAATTGTACATTTTATCATATTTATAATTGACAATATATGCATTTTTATAAGTTTGTATAATTTAATTTTAATTTTTTCTACGATTCTGCGTTTTAACATTTGATGAAAGAATACATATCTACTTATATATATCTACAATTATGACAAATAATATATAAATATGTCATATTTTCTTTTAATTACATACTTAATATATTGATCTTTTAAAATAAACATATATGTCAGATTAATCATCTCAAATCGATTAAAACTTCTTGAAGATTTGCCATAATGTAATTCATGCAAAATATCTTTTTTTATTATTTCGTATTACAACTAAAGTTTTCCAGTTGTTCTAGCAATTTTGTACTCATAAATATAAATCATATATTCAGGATTGCATAATCTATGAAGTAATCTTTTGGAAGCAACAAATATCTCTCGATCGTCCTTGCTAAAAATTATTAGAGATTTGATCTCGGAATGCCTTTAACGAAAATGTCAAGGCAAAGAAGCAGTTCGGATTCGAGCGGATTATAAACATGGTATTAAAATTTTTGTCCGGTTACGTGATAGTACATTGACATCATTTTTTTCTCCATGAATGTTCAATAAAATAGAGATAAATTCTTGTTTCTGTAATTTATGAAAGTTTGTCGATTATTTATTGAATCTAGTCAAAATGTTCATTCTGACTTATAAGTGCTTGCTTGTAAATATAAATAGCTTCATTATAAGTTTATAACTTTTTGTTCTTTCTGGCGTCTGTGAAATATTGTCTAAATTAATAATATAGAACATATAACATTTACACAAAGTTTTGAAATAAATACCGATAAAAATAATTAAGATTAAAAATACAGAAATATATATTTCATCAAATAAGATACGAGAACAATTGCATTATATATAAAAATATTTTTTATGATCCAAATGAAACAGAATAATGTAAAATATCTTTCGTTTTTTTCTGTGACATCAGAATAGAACATTAAAGTATCAAAGAATATTTGATAAAACATTTCAACTCTCAATTTTCTCAATTCTCAGCTACACTTTCAATTCAATCCCAAGGTAAAAAATCGTGAAACATTAAAATTCTTTGGTAGTATCGATATCTTTTGAAAGATCGATGCTTTTGTCTTCGTTGGCCTTCGAGCTGTCAATTACCGTTGCATTATCGCAATTCGCAAAATTCTTCTCCGTACTCATTATCATTTTCTGTGCGTTTATTTCATATTTCTCCGTGCTGGCATAATCCTCATCTAGACTTAATTTATGATTGGAAAGTACGGTAGTATCCCCAACAATACTATCATCGTTATCCAGATCTGAATAGATTTCTGAATCGTTATTTAACATAAGTTCTCCGTTCTTTTCACGCTTAGAATCCTCCAGATTCATTTCGTGGTATCGCGTTATCGGCGTACTAGTCGTTTCTGAGTTTTGATTTTTCTCGAACTTCGATTCCTCGATCGCGGAATGATCGGTCAAATGTTTGGCAATCGATTCCAAGGGAGACATTAGCTTCTTCGCGAATTGCTGCCGCTCCTGAGTTCCCATTAATTCTGATCGATGAATGATATCGTGTCTAAAAATTAAATTCGCAATAATTGTGCATCTTCTCTCTTTAATTTTTCTACGCTAAATATAAGGATAGAAAATACACAAAGCGATTATTAATTTATGACTATCATTGACACGAGACAAATTAAAAATATCGATTTTTCAAAGCGAACTCAATTGACAAGCGAAATGAAAATCGGAAAGAAAATTAAAATCGTTAAGAATCTATACCTGTTGAGTTTACTCTTCTTTCGAGGATACAGATTCAGATGAAATATCATTTGCTGCTTTTCCTCTTCTTCTGATAAAGTCGTAGGGCTGGGTATAGCTATAAGAGGGATCGGTTGCGCGGACGATGCGTGAAATTTCGGCACACGATTAAACTGAAGAGGTCTCCTAGAATCGTAATCATCCGTAGATTCTTGCGGTCTCGGCCACGATGTCTTCTTATTCTGCTCCATGATATCAGTGATGGGATAAATGTCGAGCATCACACTGAACGGCTTTGGTTTTCGGCTCTTCGCGAAAGTGTTCGTCGAGTAGGAACCGAGACTTTCGTACTGCGGTTCCGTCATGATCGGTTTGTTGTAACTGAACATAGGTCGAGAGTATAAAGAATCGTAGTAAGGGCTGTAACGATGTACTCCGATCGGTGAGAATCTAAAAGAGAATCATTCGATTATAATATAAGTTCGATAAATTGACTTTTTATATTAATTAATAATTAATCTAATAATTTTTTCATTTTTTAGAAAATGTATTTATGATATTTTATATAATAATTTATAATATACACAACAATACACTGCTATTATAATTAAATTTATATAATAAATATATAATAATATTATATATTTATATAATATTTTAATTATATATATCAAAATTTTTTTTATATTATAAGCCAAAAGATAAATGATTTAATGATTAATTTCTAATAATTTTAACCATCTCTCTCTTTGCGTATTATATTATAATATATTAATTTTAAACACAAATACCTCACGTTAGATGTGGCTAAGAGATTAACGTCCGCCGGGTGTTTCGGTTTGTATTGATAAAATGGGTCGTTATGGTGCTGCGATTTGATCGAATAAGATGGCATCTCTTCAATTTCGGATTTATCGTTATTGGACATCATTTCCCCCATAGCAGGGATCAGATCGTATTTTTTCGGATTCACATATACGCCGGTGAATTTGATGCCGCGATTCGGCATCTCGGCGTTGTTCGTCAGGTACTTGATGATGTCCTGTATGTTCCTGGACGAATGCGGATATCGGTATTGCGTCAACTGCGGATATCTTGGACGTTTGAATGATGTCGGATGCGGCGTCTTGAATTCCCAGTGAAACGGTATCGGTTGAGTCTCATCCGTATTCATGTCCTCGTCCAAATCTGGATGTTTATATCTAGCGAAATGATAAGGAGCCATCATCTCACTCTAACCGAAAAAGATTATCTGAGATGTTATATAAAATCTCGCGATACTATTAAGTTCCTTTTACACATGATACGTGATGAAATACAAACGCGATATAAATGGCATTATTAATTATGCATTAACTATGCAGTTTAAAATAAGTGATTTATCTCGCGCAATTACGTAATGTTACCTAATGTATAGAAAATATTCTTCGCAATGAGAAAGGATGTCGATAGCGTATCGGAGATTATCATTTTCAATAATATTGATGAAAGAAGAGATACGTCAATGAACGTATGCGCGAGATATGTTAATTTTTCAAATGTCATAACATCGCGCTAAATTGGCTTTCATCATTCATCGATCGCCGTTTAAATCAGAAATATCTTCGGCTCTTGATATTTGTTTCTTTTGACAAACAATGATCGGAGAAATCGAATGTGCTATTTAAGATAATCAGGTGTCGATCATATAATGTGTCGTTTACCTTTGTCTCACTCGATAAACGATCGCATGGTTGTCGAACAATTGTTTGGCCTCGGCTTCCTCGTTTCCCCTGGCATCTTCAACAGACTTCAACACTCTCTTCCGGTGCTTAAAGTTATGCAGATTTTGCGCTCTCATCTCCGGCTCACCCATAGTCTCGTCTATCATTACATCACTCGTTGCATTTCTTTGCATGAAATCATCATACTTCTCATCATCCGAACGATCTTCCATATAAAGAGTGTCCATTTGACGAACCATAGCTTCGGACAGGATCGTGGAATTCGCAGACTTTTTCATAAAATTAGGTGACTTTTTGAGAGCATTTTGTAGTATATATATATGCTTCGTTTCTTGATTGATTTTACTGTGTCCCGATGTGGCAGACGTAAAATCGTACATAAATATCGCCACCTACGGTGGTATTAAAAATAATTTAAGTCGAATTACTTGTACGTAACATTTACAACACTTGATAATAAATAGCAAATTATAAAACTTATCAAAAAAAAATTCTTAAATACAATATTTAATAATAGATAATGAGAATATGTTAATAAAATCAAAATTGTGACTTTTTTATAATATTGGAAAAATATTATAGAGAAAATTGAGTAAACATTTTATAAATTTTCTATGATACTTTAGTGAACCAGGAATTGACATTGAGCTACTTTCTAACGAGAGTGCCGTACAATGCCAGCTCTTATTAATGAAAGCACGATATCTACTTCGATTTAATCAAGGAAAATGAGGGAGCATAAATAGCGATGAATCGGGAGATTGTAAGTAACAATTAATAGATTCGCGAGCGTAGTTTATCGAGCTTCTGAAGCAATAAATAGTAATTAACCGTCTTCCAAAGTAGCGGATGCTACTATTAATCCGTACGCGAAACATAGTTAACGCTCTATATGCGAAGCACGCAGAAATTCTTGTTCGCTTGGCTCGCCATGCATGTAAGGGATACTCCAAGATTCGCGGTGAAATTACAATTCCACACACGCCTCCGACATTAATCACCGGAGAAAACGTGCGAAATGTAATTATGTCTATTGTTTCTGACGAGTGTGGAAGAAACCAACGAAAAACTCCACTCCGTTTAATTATCATGTCTCTCTGACGCTTACAACGAAATCGTGCGAAACAGGATGCATCATTTTGAGGACATTTTGTCGTGCAAGGTCATTGTTCGTGTACGAACATAAAAATGTATAAGAAAATGTTTAATCATAAGACGTGCACAAAGATAATAATGTTAGGTATTGCATTATTTATTCAAGTAAAATTCATATTTTATATTTTTAATTTTGGAAGTCTAATGAGACTTTAGCAAGTTATTTATAACACGGTATCAATAGTTCTTCATCGCGTAGGATCATTGTCATTGATTTGTCATGATAAGTATGATTGTACAGTACATATCCATGTTCACGTTATGAGAAATAAAAAATATCTATTGTTAAAATATATAAGAAGATATCTAGCTAAGTACTCGTCACTTTCAAACTATTCGTTGTGAGATTATTATGACGTTTATATACCTATATATAATTATTGACAGAATTGACTACTGAAAATTTAAACTTGTATAACATATAATTATATAATAAAATTAGTACAATTATATAAATTAGAAATTTAAAATAACGCTAATTTGATTTTTATTATAAATAGAAAAAAATAATCACAATAAAATTATAAAAATGTTAAAAAATAATAAGCTAATTTATGCGTTTTCTATTCTTGTTAATTTTTTCCCCTACTTTCTCGAATATTTGCGATTAGATTTATCGTACAAACTAAATTAAGTAACTTAATTCTTGATAATATTAATTAATGGCACACTTTGAAATATGAATAAATAATATTAGCATAATATTAATAGTTTATATGCTCTTTCTTATGTTTCTTGCGCTCTCTCTAAAATATTTCTTAACGACAAGATAAATAATATTAATTAATGATATTTGTAATTCGGTTCTCTCGATTACTCACCAGTATTACTGTTACCACTACCATAACTCCAATCGCAAATTTCCTCGCGATTAGGCCGTAACGGTTCCTGTTGTATCGATCACTGCGATCAGAATAGAGCCCTAGCTCGGACGTACTTATGGCGGATCTCCTGCTGGTTTCAAGCATCGCCTTCTGAGAGGTCTGGCGACTGGTGTCCTTTACGATTACACATTGACGATACTGGGTATCCTTAACTAAGCCAGCTTACCGTTGACATGCTCGACGAGCCTCGCTGAGATCCGTCGATCCGTTTCACCTCGTTATTATCATTGAATATGATCGCGAATGATCGATGAGCGTTCTTTGGTAATAATTATTTTGACAAACAAAAAGAGGCTTACTCTTAGCTTGATGGTTGTCTATATATGAAGCACGTAAGTGGAGTTGCTGTCTCGGTGTTTCCCACGCAACTAACGACCGTGCATTTCTCGGCTCGCAGTTTTCATTAGATTCCATCAGCAGCGTGGAGATTTCCTTTGTTCGTGGGGGAGGCTTGTTACGGTAAGTAAAAGGTAGGTGGTTATGGGCTACTTATTTCGAAGTCAGACTCGAGTGCTAAGACATTGCACGACACGCGGGGAACATCTCTCACCGTTCCGGTGCTTGACCCGCTAAATACGCTTCTAAAACTCTAGTTTCGTTCGCTTGTATGTCAAACCAACACTGCGATTTCTTGTTCGTGACGTGCACTTTGTCACATCAAGTGCCTACACGTATCAAGATTAATAGAAAGCTGTTTAAAGAAAGGGATGTGAGATAACATGTGGAATTATACAGAGCCGGTTATAGAGAAATCTACTGTTAAATATTGTAAGCTATATAAATAAAAATTAATATTAATAATTGTTATAATTGTTTCTTCATAGTCCTGATTTATTAAAATATTATATCTTGTAAAGAATATAAGAACTTGTATGTGTGTTTGTTATATATACATATTTAGAATACAAATATATTTCAAATTAATAAAATATGTTTTAAAAAATACACAGAGGATATGTTATATATTAATTTTTTAAATGTATTTAAGAAATAAAATATAATTGCAATATTTAAAAAAATGTTTATTATTATGAGAGACTGCTTCTAATTATGAAGTGCGAATAGTTTCCACTAATTAAAGCAATTAAATCAATCCTGTATATAAACACGTTTTAATATATTAGATGCATCGCTGAATTCAATAATAAATTTAATATGCATAATTGCTAGAAATTCCTTTTATATTTGTATTTTCGGGGTTGAATAAATATATGGCTTTTGTGTTGTCGTTGTATAAGTATATATGTCCGGCTTTTTCGTTGTAGTTGGTATTTTAGTACCCGGGGTTGTATAAGTATATATATCCGGCTTCCTTGTTGATGTCGTAGTCGGTATTCTAATATCTGGGGTTATATAAATATATCCGTCCGGTTTTTTTGATGACGTTGTAGTCGATATTTTATTACTCGAAGTTGGATAAACATATCCATCCGTCGTTTTTGTTGAAGTCGTTTTTGTTGTAGTCGGTATTGTAAATATAACATCTGGTGTTCTATAAATATATCCATCCGATTCTGTTTTCGGGGTTGAGTAAGTATATCCCGTGAATGGCTGATTTCCTATGCCCCTTGATGTTCTGTCAATGTAATTATAGTTTATATATATATATATATATATATATATATGCAATAAAAAGTTATTATTTATTATTATACAATTTGATCGATTGAAAATCATAATATTTTTATGGATAAATCTAATCATATTAATGGAATTTAATAAGTATTTAAATTTTAAAATGCTGGATCGCACTTACAAAGGTGGCAGAAAATTCTGGTACTTATTTGAGTTAGACTCTATCGCACGTTTGCTTCTCTCACGATTTGCTTCTGCATCACGCGTGGTGAGCACGGCCACGAGAACGGCCGCCCAAAGCAGCTTCCACTGTAACATAACTTTTATTATAACCCACCAATCCCAAGTAATATTAGGATATCAAATATTCTGTGCTTTCATGTTATTTTTTTATTATATTTTATAGATATGATGTTTATATAATCAGGTTCGATATTATAATGATGGACATTATTAAAAATATTTCTTGCATTGAAATTTTCTGGATAATTTTTATCCCGAGAAGATACGTGTTGATATCATCGATTATAAAATCGTTTTTTTTTCTTTTTCGTAATAATCAGTTGAGCCATTCACGTACAATCGTAATACATTAAAGATCATCTCCGTGGGATAATCTCACGCCTCACCCACGATAGTCTTACATAATGCATCTCTGCCGCGAGATATACAATTTAAGTATACAATGTATTATCTATATAATTTACATCGTGTACTATTCGGTGATAATTGTGAAAGATTCGTGAAATGTAAAGTATTATTAATTCGTTATTAATTAATGTACGATAATGCATAAATAGTGCCATTCATTATAACGATGTTATATTTTAGGTTAATGAATAAACAAATTAAAAATTTATATTTGTTTCTAGTGGATTCGCGATTTGATTACTTGCTTAAAAATGGTTAAATATAATAAAGATAATTATTTATTAACGTCGTAAGTTCATTCACATTTTTCGAAAAATTATGCGGATTGTAGTTATGTAAAAGGATTCTTATGAACAACTTTCTTGCAAGGCTTCTTGCAACTGCGAAACAACATAATATCTCGTGAGAAAAATGACACCATGATTTGCACAACATAATCCTCCCTTGTTGAATGCTAGAAGTTGCCTTTGACGGAATTTATGACGGGATTTATTTGCAAATCATTTATCGGTGACAACACATGAGTAATCTTCATATGCTTGCAACTGTAGAATGTTCAAAAGATTACAAAAAAGACGAAAATAGTAATTTTTCAAGATACTTGTCGAAGGATCATTTAAATTTAAAATGAAACGCAGTAGAATGTAAAAAAGTTAATTTCAGAACCTTGTTATACGAGTATCACGCATGTTAGTTTATCGCGAATAATTATCTCGCTGCACTGATAAGTAGAGCATAATCAGAGCATAATAACTATAAACACTTGATAATGTATGGTATCCTGTTTGCTCAGTATTGCGTCAAGAAACTAAAGATCCATGCAAATTAAATAAACAATCGATCATTCTCACGAAGTATCCCTAGACGTTCCATTTACATTTGGAGAAAGTGACAGGCCGCGAGAGATGCTGGCCGATAAGCGAGATAGACTTCGATGGCCTTTTTCTCATTGGATCAACGGATGAATCTTGCAAGGTGCAAAATGCCTCTTGCGTAACGCAATCGAGCGTTGAAATTTCTAATCACACGATTGTCGCTAATGGACAGGCGGAAGAGAGCCGACAAAGATTCAATCAAATCGCGAGATAATCGCCGAAGGTATAAAATTTCTTTTGTACAGACCTTCTCAAGAAAATTGCATGCATATATAGGTAAAGGAGTTCCCTGAAAAATGTTGCAAAAGCCGTTTTAGTGAAAGCAAATTTTATTATTATAATTAAAAATGTTAAAGTATAATTAGAAACTTTTTATATGATTCTAGAATTTGTATTAAAAAATGTCAATTATTTGAACATAATAAAAAACTTATTATATTTTTATGATGCATTTAAATCTCGCCAGGGAGAATTGCATCTATAATTATTAGAGACAAGTGAATCCTGGAATTCTTGAATATTTATGTCGAATTTATTCAAATTTATATAATCTTTCCTATTAAAAATAAATGTCAAGGATCTCTCACAAAAAGTTGTCAATAGCTAAAGAGAAACAACGAATATTACCGAGATTTAATATCACGAATGATGTTCACACACGAGAAATGATAGCTCTAGGGTGATTTTGATAGCTTGAATATTTAGTTAGTCATTACATTACATGTTTTGTAACAGCGGATTCGTATTAGTATTTCTTATTAATAACCGCATTACTCATTAATTGAATATTAATTGTAAAAAGTGTAGAGTGTTAAGAAGGATTAAACAAAGTTAACGATCTCGTAATTACACACACATGGCCATTTTTAACAGATGGTTTACGAAGTTGTATCATTAGTATTCGTCTATCATGACATAAGTTATGAAAGTAGGTAATGCAGCAAATATATATATGTGTGTGTGTGTGTGTGTGTGTATAGTGCATAATAAAATATTTGGAGATAATTAACAGATTATCTTTTACAATTATTATAATATCTTACAAAAATCAGGTAAAAAACCCAAGTTAAAGCATGGATATAAATGTGATTTAAATTTAACTTTGTTCTTTTTTATTTTAAATAAAAATTTATTTATTGTTACGTAATATTTTTATTATATTATATATTTTAGCAGAAGCAGATTATAGACTGTATATAAATGCATATAATGCGATATACGAGTATATCTATATAAATATATATTTTTATTTTGCAATGTGACATAATGAACATATGGAGCAATGTGTGGTTCGGGAAGCATTTTGTAATACGCGATTCTCCACGCAACGCATCCTTGACAGAAAAAAAAACAGATGCCATAATTCGCGACATTCACATCAGACGCGTCCGAACCACGCCATACTCGATGGACGTTAACCATAGAGAAAGCAATTTGTCTGGTTCGGCTTCACGCGGTAGATGTTCTTAGCGAAAGAGTCTTAATTGGCATGGGGCGCGCGCGGGTTTTAATGGGTAAGCGTGCGACCGGGTCAACCGTATAAGGTGTAAATATAGTTTCTTGCATAATACCTGCGCGCGCGAGGGCATCAGCATGGATTACATCTTCCTTCACTAATAAAGTACGCGGCTAAGATCTTTGCACTTTCCAGTTATCTCGGCCAACAATGATAAATGCTTGATCGATTATGTCATTATATTCCGAGAGTAAAAGTCATTCTATTAAATAATATGTTATAGCAAAGTAAAAAATTTATTTAAACTTTATGTAATATTATAAAATATATAGTTTATAGTATATGTGTAAATTACTATATTTCTTGAAATTATTATATACTTTTTGAATTTAGGAAAATTGTGAGGTTTGTATAAAATATAATTCACATTTATACAATTTAATCTAGCTCCACAAATTCGCAAAAGATTTTATTAATTAACAAATAATATTTTGTCAAACTGTGATGCTTTCTTTTTAATTATCAACACACCTCATAATCTGTTAACAATAATAGAAGCTTTTAGAGTTCTCGCATTTCAAGTTTCAAGTTCTTATCATTCAGTTAATGCGGCAAGGAATAAGATAATATCTTGGACCAGCCGATATATTACAATAGTTATCTCTAAAAAAGAGAAACCTCTATAGCAAAAATCGCTGGCGCCGTTTTGTCTGCGACTAGTATTACTTTCTATCGACGAAGTCACGTCTCTATCGCCGAAGAATAATGACTTTGACATAAGAAAGACTAAAGAGCAATTGTCAACGGCCGACAAAAGTCTCGATCATGTTGTATACGGCGTTTTCGCTGTTTAACATGACAGAGGTTCTTTTCGAACCGAGTATATGTGAATGGAAAACTCAAGTCTTTGCTTTTCAACCCTACGACATTTCACGATACATTCAATTGATCGCGTGTTACATAGTAAGAAGCTGCAGTAACATGTTCGTTCGCCGCATACACGTCATAAAAAGTGTCACTTTCCCCTTTGTATTAAGCAGTATATAAGCAATTATTATTGCTGGATCCTTCGATAGTGTTGCAGCAAAAATTCCGAGTTTGATATGAGATAAAAGAGATTTAAATTAAAAGCTACAATATATAAGAAACCATAATATCTCTATAAAAATTTTAATTAAATTAGAATTCAATCGAAATTGAATTAATTTATTTACGGATATGCAGTCTAAATTTATGTTGAACTTGAAATATCATCAATCATATCGACATGATAAGATTTGCATTACTTAAAAGATGGTGTTGTTATTTTTCAAGCATATCTGAATTTATTAATTACTCTCTCTCTCGCTGTGCTGATTCTGTTCCTGTATCTCAAATTATTCAAAATATTCTCCTAATTAATGATCTAGACGACAGTAAGTAAGGACACGATGGCAAGTTTGTATTTTATGAACTAGGATGTAGAATAGGATGTAGAGAGTGTGACGTCCATAATTAAAGAGAATTCGTCGCAAGACGAATACCGTTGCCGAAAGGTAGAAGTTCGCGTCCCCGCTACGTTATAATTGTATTACGCAAACGAGAGCCGATGCGGTTGACCTCGGCAAGATCGGTCCCGTCCTGTCGCGGGGAGAAAAACACGGGTGCAGGTGGGAGAAGAAAAAGGACAGCCGGGTATTTATCATTATTACGAAAGGACAGGCTCATCTTGAAATTTACTGACCAATTTGGCCCCGCAGCGGCGCGCCATTGCATAATCGAAATACCACGACGGGCGGCATCGTTGGCTGGTTAGCTGGCTGATGCGATTCGATTGATTGACACAAATGCGGGAGATGACCGGCGTCCCGCGTTTATATCGAGGTTATATCTATACATGCGAGTGTGAATCACGCGTTAGTATCGTGGGAATCTTAATCTCGTGTTTGAGTTCTATTAGCAAACGAGCGTTGTGATATTGATAGATAGCGATCGAATTGCGCTTTTTATTGATGGGTTCTGAGATATCTTGTATCGCTTTTTATATCGCGTAAAACTACTTTGCATTTCTTTCGTAAGAGTAAGGGTTGTGTAGTTTGTTTTTTAATTAAAAATATTATATCTATCCCGCGAATTTTGATAGCGAGTTTAATTATCTTCTTTTTAATTTAAGCCAAGATACAGCTAAAAGTTATATCATCTGAATGGTATTTTTGATGTTGCATTATATTCGTCAGGGCTTCTTAAATTTCACAACACATTGTAAGAAAAATATCATATTTCAAAGAATAAGTTATACGTGCTCCGTAACATGCTAATATCACTTTCTTGGATGGAATTGTATAGATATACACCTGAAGGCACTAAACTGAACATTAAGTTGAGTGAACAACCAACAGTAGCAGAAAGCGAGAAATTGAAAGTTGCTTGCCACAGTGTGCACCTCTGCATGGTACGTTTGCGAACAGTCGCTATTGACCTTTGCCTGGCTTTTCCGACTGTCTTCCTGCCAAATGGTTGCACAATGTCCATAATCTTTTTAGTTAAACGCGTATTGTGTTAGCGATAAAAGAATTTTGTATTAAAAAAATTAGCGCTAAAAGAGTCACAATAAACAAATATGATTTCAATAAACATGTGGATTCTTTTAAAGTTGCAGTAATTTCGAAAAAGATTTAACTTTTTCAATAGCATTACCACTTAATTAAAAAGATCATTTTAATAATGTCGTGAAATTATCAGCTATTTTTTTTTGACAACCGTAAACTAACAAAGATTTCTTTTGCATTGATGCATGACATTTTAGGCAAATTTATTCAGCGAAACATTATATAATCGCGTTTATTTTGTGACGACCGTCGAAGTGAGAAATGTCCCAGTGACATCAAAAATTCTCCCGCCCATATTTGGCGAACTATTCAATATAATGTCGGCATTTCTATGTAAAACGCTACTCAGCACTATCGAGAAATAATCTGACGATATAATAAAATTGTAAATTTGGCTATGCATCAATTTTGAAATTGTCTATGGTCAAATTCCAAGAATTTAATTAATTCTTATAATTGTGAATCGCTAATTTATTTACGGATATGCAGTCTAAATTTATATTGACTTGAATAATTACGTAAGATTATCGATGTTATCACTTTATAATATATTAGTAATGTTATGATAAATATATTGCTAGCATAATAAAAATAACATAGTATTTATATTATAATAAAAAATGCTGGATTTTATATGCAATATTAATGCAAAATAAATAGGCATTATAAATCTTATCATAACATTTAAATGCCTCTCTCTATTGACAATGAATGAGAGTTGACGTCATTATAATATACTCAAGAAGATTACAAATAATTTTTATTTTACATGAAAGAGAACAGGAGAAATAAATGTGCAAAATTAGATCCATTTCATAATTTTATGTTAATTATGATATATTAGTCCTAAAAGATCGAATATAAATCGTTTTACGGTAGCGAACATGACAATTAAATAGAGAAGAACAAATAGACACCGAGAATTCTTTTAATACAAAGCGCTTCTAGGATAAGACGAATCATTAACCGGACAATTCATCATCCTGTCGAGAGACACTAATTTAAAGATTCAGAAAAAGCTCACGAAGGATTGTGGCCCGTGTGATTTGTTTGCGTAACATATCGTGCATACATGCTTCGATAATAATTACGACATTTTTGCTGATCGTTAACGACACACAGTCATTGACATTCAACCCGAATGAATGCTACGCGGCGAGTAGATCAGCGAAAGTTCTACGATTATACTGCAAGTCGGGCAATCAAGTGCTAATCAAATAGCATTAAGTAGTATAATAAATTAATCATAAGTTATATTTTGATATACTATATTTAATAGATATAATGTATAACAAAATATAGAAAAAAGTATCATAATTGATACGCTACAATTTTAATTATTTGAGTAACGTGTTAAAATCAAATTCTTAAAGTTACATTATTAGCAATTAATAATAATTATTACTGTCTTGATAGTATCTTTTTATAATTGTAATTTCAATCATTTATATTTTAGTATATATTTTTCAATATATTAATATCTCAAAATGTATTTAATATTCTGAAAAAGCAAAACACTTATTTATTCTTAATTTTATTATAAATATATTTTTGTGGCGGAAACAAAAAGTATTAATTCTAATTTTTTTGGTAAAGTGAAAGCTTTCCATGTAAGGTTCTCTTATTTATGCAGTTAACGATTGAGAGAATATGCGTTTTCATTATCCTGTGTATTAAATGCTAATGAGCATCGCCAGAATAAATGTACAAGATCTTGCATGGCATACAGAATTGTGCCAATGACGTAAAGATGTAAAGAATCATTATTACATATTTATGCCTCATTTGTATTATAGTTTCTATATGCAAATCTCGTGTGATCGTAATATTATTTTGTCGTCATTATTAATATTATTTTGAATCAGTCAGATCGTTTTATGCCATTATTTTGGAAGTAGGTTTCGGAAATAACCGTGTCATTATAAAAATGATGGAATATAATAATTTGCATTTTAACGAAATGTGTTACGTATTGTAATACTGTAAAAAAATGTATGTACATATTAAGTGACGATATTAATTAATTATACAAATAAGGTAAATTCTAATTATGCGCTTATCTTTAATCTCTACACAATCGATTTAGGTAAGAATCTCGATTACATGTTTTGTTGATGCAAAGCTATTGCATAATAATTTTGCTACTGCTCGATAATTACTTGTTAAATATCCAAATTATATTTAATTAGGAGGGAACATATTACGCGAAGGCGTTAATTAGCTAATAATTCCATTCCTTGTAGAAAGTCACGCTGCATTTGTTAACATAAGAGTGGTATAATTTATTAACAATAATATTGCAGAACATACAAAAAATATTGCAGAACTTTAGACTTTATTTTGATAACAGGTTCTTTTATTAAATTAATTAATTATCTTTTTGAAAATGCATAAAATAATGATTACGGTATTAGCATTATGATGACGGTATTAGTATCATATTTTAATTCAGTGTAGAAAAACATAAGTAAGAGAAGTGAGAGTCATTAAATTAAATCTAAATGTCAATACCGTTAAAAGATTATTGTTGTATATTTCGAATTTGTCTAATTTGCATAAAGCATATTAAACCGCGAATCAGTGAAGATCTTATACCGTAACTCGCTTTATCTGAAGCCGAACAGAGAAGGCGCGGCGTTATATTACGCCATGCGCTTCTAATGGCACATGAGCCAGACAGTTTGGTGCGTAATTTTTAACGAGAAAAATTATGCGATTGACCTTTGCTGGTCGAAAAAAACGTAACTTTATTACATGATGTGGGGAGCATTCCCATTTTAATTCAAGCATTAAGCAAGAATAGACATTTTATGAATTTGATAGGTAGAATTCGTGGAAATATGACGATTACATAAATTGCTAATAAGTAATCTTTTACAACTGTGATATTGTGCCTGTGTCATTGATGCAAGATCGCTTTGAAATTAATTTACGAACTAGCTAGCATCATGAAATATATTTTACAGAAAAGGAGATGGATTTCAAAAGCATTTTCATATGATGGTTTTAACATTTGGCATTTAACAAAGCAAAGAGAGGAGATGATAGACAGAAATCATTTCCATAGAAATAAATGTAAAAAATTTGAGGAATCAATAGTAGAGTGTTCTTTAAAAATTTATTCATTATGTATTTAATAAATTTGATATATAAAGTTAAATCACAAAATATTATTTATGTTTCTCCGTGAATGAAAATTTTGGTAAATTACAAATTTTTCTAAAATTTTGGAAATTTAAATATTTATTAAAAATCCTTAAATCTCTCATATTAAATTCTAAATTAAATTAAAAAATTGCTTGTAAAGATTTAATTAAGAGAAAGAAATTTTTGAAGGATTTTTTTCTGATTCTGTAATTTGTTTTATAAATACAATTTTGACTGTATGTTTTAAAATGTAATAGCATCCTCGATTAATTTATTAAATTTTAATTCACGGAGAAACATAAATAATATTTTGTGATTTAACTTTAACACGTTTCTCTTAAATTTTAATATCTAATTGTCTGATTACTGCGTTCTTCTTTCAATTAGACATAACAACAATTTCGTTAGCCAAATATTTTTTTTAATAAGTATAATTTTATAGTCTTAAAAAGCAATTTTAAAAAAATGTGTTAAATGACAAAAATTTCAAGTTAATAGACAATGATAACCCTTGACATTTGCAATTGCTGGAAAAGCTTAGGTTTTTCTTCATTAATTCCTGAGAAAAGAACGTGCATGTAGATTTATGTGTAAATACCAAACAGTTTACTGAGAAAAACAGTATTTTGCAAAAAAGAAAGTGCAAACTTCAAAACACAAAAATAAGAGGCGTGATAATAGCCGGGCAATCGCCATTGTCGCGAGAGTGTATATGAAATAAATTATTGCCGATGCATTGCCATCGTTGCATCCGCTGCGCTCGATACTTTCTACTGCGAATTCTTTGCATTATCGTGGACGAAATCACGACCCTAAAAGACATAGGTATCTCACAAAAAATTTATGCAATGAAACAGTAAAGCGGCAGTATTTAAAAAATTTTTTTCTTATAAAGATTAAGCAAATTTAATATTAAAAACTAATAGTATTTCTGAGACAAAATTTTGGATTAAATTTCAGCAAGTAAAGATATATAATAGAATTTTGCTTTGAAAATTTGTAATTTAGTTAATATTAAAATTAATATTAAAGAAAGCTTACTTTTAATTTTAATCTTTACTATATATTTTATCAGAAATATGCAAATTTTGTAAAACAATAAATGGTGCGAATAATATATTTGACAAACACAAGTCAAGAATATTATTTTATATTGTTCTATAATTTATCTCTAAACTTATATATTTGTAACATTTTTTTTTGTTATAAAAATTAAAACCGATAATTTCTATCATTTTTCTAATTATAACAACACATACAAAGTTGTCATTGCTTCTATTCCTTTGTTTTTAGCCTTTGCGTTTTCATTTGCAATATCAGTTGCAGAGGTAAGTATATATCTTTTGCATGAGAAAAAAAAAACACGTATCTCAAAAATCTATGAAAATCTCAGAATATCGACATAAAAGATCGATGAAGGTTTGTACAAAACTTAATATCTCAATCTCAGATCACGAATAAATAATTCTCCACAAGTTCACTTTATCTCACTTTTCGACGGAAAAAGGACTCACAAACCTTTCGAGTTCACCGCCCATCCCCGTCATAATTATCCACGTCTATTTTCTTTTATGTCACTTTATGTTCACGATTTGTGATGCACTGCTACTTACCATGATTTTATCGCCGTGCTAATCACCGGAAGAAGATTTTTAAAAAATGGATACTTCAAAACGAATACATGCTTTACTCACGAGAGCGTCGGGAGAGATGACTTCTTCGTCTGCGCGCAACCAAGAGCATTTATAGGGTTTACCTGATCGGCTGGTGGGGAGGAACGTGCGGTACAGGATTATTGCTAGCACGCGAGATGTCCGCGGGAGGATGCTGTAATTCTGTTTCTTTCACGCATATGCACAGGTGGGGTTTGGAAAGGGGCGTTGGAAAGGAAAGGTAGAGGGAGATGAAAAGCCAGAGGAAGACAGAAAAGGACATAAAGAGAAGGAGAGAAAAAAAGAGAGAGAAAGTGAGAATAAACATCTCGTGAGAAGGACAAAGCTATTCGCGATATTCCAATGATCCGACCGGATGCTAAACACTGAATGGTGATAGTCGAGGGATTTTGTCCATGATCCCGGTGCGCAGCTGGCAAAGTGACCCAAAGATAATACGTTTGTGAGACTCAAGGATACGCGCGCAATTAAAATAGAGAAATGTCGATATCGCGTCCGAATCGCCGAGGATGGTGCATACAAGTTTCTCGAGAACGTTAAAGAAATGCGGGTTCGGTAACGGCGTGATAAATAGCGTCTCGTTGAAACGAACTTTACGGCAATGTCGTTATTCTAGTAGAATATGTAAAATGTGGTCGCGAGGGTTTTAAGAATTTATGTATCTTTTATGTCAGATTTATACTGTATATTAAGAGTCAAAGATCAAAGAGTCTAAGATCTGATCAGTGGTCACAACAATATGTAATGTAATATTATATAGTAATTCAATCTTTTTAGTATATAATTTTGTTGAAAAAATTATTATGCTATTAGATTTTTTCTATCGTTTAATTTAAAATTTAAAATTTGACATGACAACATCCACAAGTTCTCGGTATTAAATATATACAATTAAAGGCTAAATAAATCAATTTATATTTGATTACATGATAACGCGTAATCTCTGATATAATATTTCCCAACCGCATTTTTTTCTGTATGTCCTGTATAAAAAAAAACAAGAAACTTGTTCCGCAATTCAATAAAATAAATTTGAGGATAGGTAGCAAAATATCAACGACATTAAGTCTTATTTTATGCATATTCAAGCTTTGCTATTTAAGAAACGAAAGGGTATATATGTATAATTAATAATTACTATTCGATAGTTGACGCAAGGATAAACTTCGCGGTTGTGTTATGTAATAATTTTCCGCATGTTTTTAAGACTAATTCTAAGACTAATTCTATGACAAATATCGTTTATTGTTCTACCATATGTACGGCACCTTTATCAATCCCGTCAGTATAAACGTAATACAAATTTTGGCAAATCTAATTGAATTTAAGGGTCGCCGATTTAAAAAGAGTGGATAATCCCGAAATGTGTATGTGTACTTGTAACTAATATTATTGACATTTAAATATTATGCAAAAATATCAGAGCGCGCGTGATGTAAGACTAATAGATTTATTAATCGACTGCTGAATCGATGAAAGTGGTTAGCAAATTTTGATGGTCTTCTGATAATGATCTTTTCATATTGTCATGAAAATGTAAGGACTATAATTGTTTCCATAGTCATCGATTAAAAATTATTTAATACGTTTAGTTCGCGAACACAATACCACATATATTATATATATATATATATATATATATATTTCTTTTTGTATATAAATTTTTCCGTCATTTCTCTCTGTATTTCTTTAATGAGATAAAGTCAGGTAAATGAGATAAAAATATAATATATGAGATTATTTGACTTGTGTGCATTTTTATTTACCTACGTCTTGATATTTTGTAATGCGTGCAATGTAATAAAATTCTGTTAATGTAAAAAATACTATTATATTTTATTTATATTCGTTAATATAATTGTTCTGATACATTTTTTGCTTTACTCTCACAATCGTACCTAGACGATGCGCGTTTTACGTGACGGTGACTTTTCACTTATGCGAGAAAAAAACCGACGGACTCTTTATACTTTTATTACGCAAGAAAGAGAGACATTAATGTCTCTTCTTCGGTCTTATAAACTTGCCGGGTCCAAGATGCTTAGGCACAATGGTACTCGACGGGTCATCGCAAACACATTTCGCTGGTTTGCATTGCACGTGACTCTGCACCGGCTACTGTAGGGTCCAATAAAAGTTTAGTGTCAGTGACGCAAGTACTTAGCGTAAATAACTGCTGTTTGCTAACTGTTGAGCGAATAATAATCATGTAAAGTCTTCAGTTTCCGCGCATCTCGCGTATCTTTCGAGATAGCTAGCAATCGATTGCGATATTTCCAAAAATTAGAGACTATTGACTTGTTAAATATAATCTATAATATACAATTTTTGTGAAAAAAAATCAACTCTCAAAACGTGTTAAACGTATTAGATAAATTTCTTAGGAAATATACTTGGTGCGCTTCATAAGTGTTTGTGAAATTGACTTCAGATACTTTAAAGTGGACAAAAATGGACAAGAGGAGAGAGGAAAAAGAGAGAGGAGGAGAGAGAAGGAATATCTGATAAAGTTGAATTAAATAATTTAGTAACACTTATTAAATATTTGATTATTCATCAAACATTTGGTGACAGATATTAAATATATAATAATTGTTACTAAATTATTAAATTAATTCAATTATGAACAAAATTCTTACAATAGTTGAATCAATTAAATATTTAGTAACTATACATATTATCAAATATGGTAATAGTTATCAAATATTCAATTGAAATCCAACCTAATGCATTTGGTAATTATTGCTAACCAGTTTTTTCAGTATATGATATACATGGCAATAGTTAAAAGTCAACGATGTAAATTTTCCGGTGTTTCAAATGCACATAATTTTATATCGCATTAAAGATATTGTCCGTACATAAATTATATCTTTTTTTATTATTTCCTGATTTATAAATGGCGATTTAATTAAAAGTCAACGTCAAAGTTTTCAGTATTTCGACGATACATTTCGCACAAAATGTTATATTCTCAATTATGTAGGAATGTAATTATTTTGCCGACAAAGTATATACATATCTCTAAATTTTGTGTTGCACCTTCTTTCTTTTTTGCATCAATATAATTTATAACGTTTGCAACACCGAAATATTCCTCGCGATATTGATAAAAAACAGATAAACTTTCCGTACAGCCAGATTTTTCACCAGGACATTCCTTTAAAAAAAAAATGTGGGATTGAATGCCGTAAAACATTTTTGACTTTTGACATGTTTTTCAAGATTTTTGTTAAATAAAAACGCAATCATATTAAGAATAAAGCAAAATATTAAAATATAAATTTTACCATATCTAAAGTATCAAGCATGTCAGACAAATATATGAGAAATTACAAAGTCTAATAAATTTTTAATGTAAACGATATATAAATATGATCGGGATCAAAAAGGATCGCGCATCTTCCATTCGGCGTTCCTCCGATCGCGAATTAATTTGCTACGCGTGATGACTTCATCACGGATATTGATCGCGTATAAAAAAAAGATTCTATCTCTGGATTTTCCCAAATTAAAAATACGATGCTTATTAATAATAATTAAATTTACTTATCCGAAAGTGTTTTGATATTTGTATTTTGGTAGCAATTCACCGCGCAGAAATGCAATTCTCCCGTTCGCTCTCATCGTATTTAGATGTTTTAGTGTATAATCAAACAAAGGTCAAAATCATGTTTCACGTGACCTTAAATAGCCGCCGCTGCCGGCTATCGTCAGGCCTAACTGAAACGATCTTTCTGATTAATACTTGTATATCGACGTTTTTATATTTTTATTGATCTGACCGCAAACGGTAGATAACTCCCATGGCATTGTAATTACCCATGAATGAAGTTTGCTTCTCAGTGATATTAACCTTTCACTTAGTATTTAATTTTCCGCTGAATGAAGGAGCTCGATATAATCGTAGAAAAGGTCATGATTGTTGTCCGCGCGAGCTTCGTCGCTTTTGCCGGGTGAATTGTCAAAGGGATACTATCAATTTAAAAAATCGATAAAGCGCATTGCAGTCTGTACTATTTATTTATTTGAAACGAAAATATTTAAAAAAGTAAATAAAGATTTTTTTTAACGAAGATTTATTATATTTTTCAAATAATCTTGATTTTTAGGCGACACGGGATTTTCTTGTGTAACCGGAATAAGCCTTCTTACGGTTGCCTGGTACAACGGATGCAAGGAGGATTTACAATGTGTCTCATGTAGCGATAAAGACCGATTCTTCGCAAATGCTTCATTATCATCGATTATCTTAGATGCGTTTCTAAATTACCGACTCCATTAAGGCCGACTATAGCAAAACCATGATTACCCTATCGACCAACACGCGATAAAACTTTCTTGTCTTATTGTTAGTACGAAACATTACGTATGAATTATTCAAATTTTCATGCACCCATAAACGTGTGTTTGTGTAATGCTAGATAATTGTCTCTCATAATTTCATCATTATAATAAAAATATATATTTTTAATAAAATATAAATTTCAGATATATATTTTATCCGCATTCTATTTGAATTCATAGACAATTCCTAAAAAGGATTTTCATCGTTAAAATTAATATAATTAATGTTAATTAATATAATTTGTTAAAAAAGTATCTAATATAAATTTTGATTGGAAAATATTTTATTTGTGAGCGTCCATTTTTAGTCCCAAGATTTATTTTTTATTATGCGTTTGTTTTTCACAGGTCTACATTTTTGTATTAAAATTAACTGCAGTGACCTCGATCTTTGGATTAAAGTAACTAATAATTCTAGTTCTCATCTTGCCCATGAACTATAGATTTTGTCACGTGATTTCGTAGTCAGGAATAAAGATTTTATGAGTTTCTACGAATTTAAATACAGATTTAATTCTTATTAAGACATTCACGATAAATGTTAACGTCTTACATCTTAATAGAATGTAATTTTCGCGTATCTGAAGATGCTTAAATTTTGAAGCAGCCAAATTATATATATATGTAGGGGAAAGTAGGGTAAAACCGGGTACTTTCCGGATTTGTCTTCCTACAAAAAAATCCAAGAGCAAAAAAAATTCTACTTTAGTAGTAGACCGTTAGTAGTCTTTAATGAACCTTGAATTATGAGAAAATGAGGCTAGTTACTGAAAAAAAAATTTGATTACCAAGGATAAAAAGATCTTTTGAAGAAATCAAAATATCCGGTTTTGTCCCCGGTAGAGTAAAATCGAATACCTATTTGAAAACATATAAATATATAAAACATCGTGCAATTACAAAATCTTTATTTATTTTAATCAAAATACAATATAAAAATGTATTCTGTAAAAAAAATCACAAATATAAAGACATCATTATTTTAAGATAAACCGTGCCCACGTGCACACGATATTTCTTTTTCTTGCTCTACATTGCTGCAGGATTTTATTATTTAATTTTTTAATTTTAGGAGTCTTAAAAAGCTTTTTTTCTTATTAATTTTTTTTCTGAGTGGCAGTCTTCATTTCCAACTGCTTCTTGTAGAGAGAAAAAGTTAGAATGGCAGTTTTTCCTCTTTTCATTATATGAGGTGTGTAGGTATCCGGTTTTCCCAACACAAGAAAAATAACAAACGTGGCGGCTGTACATTTCGGCGTACAAAGTGACGATCAAAACTAGTGCGATATACTCTCTAATACTCTAGTATGTACAAAATGCAATGCTGCATTTACCGAAACAGATGCTCTGTGTAGAAAATCCACGATGACTCGATTGTTGCCTCGATATCGATCTTTTTTGGCTCGAAAACTCTGGACTTTTCCCAAAAAAGAAATATCGTGTGCACGTGGGCACGGTTTATCTTAAAATAATGATGACGTCAATCTACAACTAATAACACGAGTTGGCTAAAAATAGTAGCATTTATCACGAAGAAACAGAAGTTATCCGGTTTGACCCGCCTACCCGGTTTTACCCTACTTTCCCTTATATATATATATATATATATATATATATATATATATATATAATGGCTATGTTCGACTT
>NW_021851188.1:962930-968063 GCF_003651465.1 Formica exsecta
ATACATATGTATATAAATTTTTAGTTACATAAATATTTAATAAATTTTCGAACTCTATTAAAATTAAGTTATATTAAAAAGGATAAAAACTGAAACGTTATAATTAAGATGTACTAATAATAATGTTTAAGAATTAAGAATTTTAAGAATTTTAAGAATTTAAGAATTATTATGCATATTTGCATTTAAATTGTTTTGAATATTACCTTCCACATTTCTGAATTCATCAAAATTTGGAAATTCCAAAGGACAACCAGTTCGTTACCAATGCATTTTTTTAGTGCAACGAAAAAATATGAGACCTTCAACTATTTATAGCTATATGATGAGTTAATTTTTTTAAGATATGTGTGACATCAAATCTTTATTTTTTATTTCTATTGTCTACCTAAAATATCTCTATCTAAAGTTTCATTCTTTTAGTTTCTATTATTATATATTTTATGTATATATGACGTAGAACATTTTAATTATATAATAATTAGAATGTTAAATAATTAATGCGTCGATATATTGACAAAAAAAAATAGAAACTTTCATTCTAAAACAAACATTAATAGCATTGCCCCTATTATTATATTTGTTACGTATTAGTTGTAAATTAATAAGTATTATTAAGTATAAAACATAAGTTTATTTTTGTAACTTTAAGTATTATATTATTCAGTATCTCGATAGAGAGAGCGACAAAGAGAGGGAGAAAGAGAGAGTATTGTTTCTATATTATTTTTTCTTGATTTGAGGTGTATGTGTGTATGAATCTTTTCAATATATAATATTTGTATATTAAAATTTAAATATATAGTCTTGTTTTTTGTCCATATCACTGTCGAAAAATACATTTTATGTTAAGACAAGAAACTATGCATACAAATAGTAATTTTACAAAAAAATTTATTTTTTTCCGTGTTTGGACTCAGCGTTACCATTGGGCATCAAATAATATTTTTGTTATTAATATTAATATTATTAATATTTAAGATTTGCGCATTTCATTAATTGACAATGCTCATCAAATCGTTTGTGTTATCAGATCTCATCATTTGCGGGTTTTGAAGGCGGGTAGATATTCTTTAGGTGGTAAGTACTCGTAACCTCGTATCAATACAGCCTGCGTCGTGCTCGACGGTAAGGTCGGTCGTGGACCTGGTATCTGAAACGGTTTAAATGGCCTAAGAGTTGTTCTTGGTGTTCTAATCGTTTCGTATCTGACTGTTGGATATGGCATCAGCGTTGGCCTCACTGGTAGATACTCTCTCGGAGGTTCCGGTGGTGGAAGGTATGTTCGCTCATACGGGGGCAGATAGGTCGGCTTGAAGGTAGTTGTAGTTGTAGATGGTGTAGTTGTGGTGGTGGTTGTCGATGGTGTAGTTGTAGTGGTAGTTGTAGTCGTCGATGGTGTAGTTGTAGTGGTGGTTGTAGTCGTTGATCGTGTAGTCCTTGGCGGTAAATAATCAGTTCCTGGCGTAGACCTGACAGTAAAAAGCGTTGTTGTCGTATTTACGATTCAAGTGGTAATCTCCTCGAATGATAATATTTAAGAAGCTAAATAAATGAATTAATTAGTAGCGTTTGGTGAAAAGATAGATAGGCTGCAAAAACAAAATGTATTTCAAAGAAATAAACCACATTGATAATAAATAATCGATTGCATTGTCATTATATAGATGATTAAATGGTCAATCGGATTGTGACGACAGATGATCGGGACGCGATAACAGATAATTTTTACTTGACTATAGAGTGTATAAAATTTTATAATTAAAATTAGAAAATGTGCATAAAATATTCGCGAAAAAGGGAAATGGAATACGATGCTGGTATTCATGTTGTAGTTAATAATGTAATATTTGGAGTTATAAAATATATCCATACGGCTTTTTTGTTGTAGTTGTTGTAGTTGGAGTCAATATTGTAACATTCGGAGTTACATAAACATATCCCCGAGTATAAACATAGCCAGTCGGTTTTGGGGTTGTATACTCATATCCCGAAAAATCCGACTCAATCACTATGGCATCTTGTCCTTTTCTGTTAACGAAATTATAGCTTACTAATACGTAATGCTTGATAAAAAATTATTATTTATTATTATTATAAATTAATCACGATTAGGAATAAAGATGCTTTTAAGAATAAATTTAATTATACTAATAGTTATTATACAAAAAAATTCAAGTTTCAAGATGCTTGAACACACTTACAAAGAAGAATGAATCGGTAAATTTGAAATCTGATAATTATTCCTTATCGCACGTTTGTTTTTCTCATGATTTGCATCTGCATGATATGTGGAGAGCACGGCCACTAGGACGGCCACCCACAGCAATTTCCACTGTAACATAACTTTCATTATAATCGCTCGAATAATTAACTTATTGTGTTTTTACGTTACACGTTTTTACGATTTCTTTATTTAATTTTAATTTATATTTATTATTTTATATTTTATTAATTTAATCACTGGAATTTGTAGAAATATGATTATATAAATCCCTAATGAGTGATATTTCCCGATTGTAGTAGTGTTTGCGTCATCGATGCAAGATTATTTTGAAATAAATTTACGAATTAGTTAACATTGTAAAATAAATTTTACGCAAAAGGAGATTGATAATAATATTTCATTTACATAAAATGTTTTTAGCATTTATAAAAGAAGAGATAAAACAGATGATTTTTACAAAAATAAAGATAAACAAATCGGCAAATCAGTTACGGAGAGAGATGCCGTTCTTTTTAAAAATTTTATTGTTATACAAAAAAGATATCTTTATCTCAAATTTTATGCGTTATCGCGACACAACAAAAATCTGATCTCGAAACGTCCAAATGTCCCATAAAAAATAAACGTAACAGTAAAAGCGGCAGTATATTTATAAAACTTTTTTATGGAATTCTTTTTTATAAAGATTAAAAGAATTTACTATTAAAAATTAATGAAATGTCTTTAAGATGAAGTATCGAATTAAATTTTGTGAAGCAAAAAGATATTAAAACCTTATTTTACCTTTAAAAAAATCTTAATTTATAGTTTAACAAATAAAAAAATCTAAAAAATTATAGAAAAGAATTGTGCCAAATAAGATTTTGCCAAATAAAAATCAAGGATATTACTTTAGCATTTCGTTTAATTTTTCGTAGTTTTTCTGCGTTTGTACCAGTTGCGGCGGTATGTTTCACATAAGACATAAATTGATAGAAAACAAAAAAGACTCTAATGAAATAAACATAATAAAATAAGTAACTAAGCAAGTGAGAGCTAAAGCGCGGTAAGTAAACGCAATCACGTTCTTCAAAGAAATCTTCTTTAATTACAAGTTACCAAAACGTTTCGGTCCTTGCTTAGGACCATCTTCAGTCGAATCATAAACACAGAAATCTAACGCGATATGGTTGTGATGTGATCGGAGATTTTGAGAGCAGTGCGACCGTATTGCGTTACATTTCTGTGTTTATAATTCGACTGAAGATGATCCGAAACAAGGACCGAAACGTTTTGATAATTTGCAATTAAAAAAGATTTGCTTGAAGAATGTGATTGCGCTTTATTTACCGCGCTTTGGTTCTCATTTGCCCAGTTACTTATTTTATTACAAGACATAAATATCTCGAAAAATCTCAGGACATCAACATAAAAAATCGACGAACGATGAAGAATAAATTTGTATAAATTTCATCTTTCGGCCTCGATTCTCGAATAGATTCTTTACAAGATCACTTATTTCACTTTTCAAACACTTTCTCCGACAATAAAAAAACTCGTAATTCTTTCAAGTTCATCATTCATCTCCACGATTGTCCGTATCTATTTTCTCTCATATCACTTTAAGTCCACGCATTGCTACTTACCATGCTTCTTTTGTTGCGATAATTATCGAAGAAAAAAATCGAGATAAACGGACACTTTAAAATGAGGATACACGCCTCATTCGGGAGCGCATCCCGAGAGGTAACTTCTTCGTCTACAGACTACCGAGAACATTTATAGGATTCTTTTGGCTAGTTAGTGGGGAAGACATTCGATCGTGACGATTATTGCCAAGGGCAAGACATCCACGAGAGAATGCTATAATTCTTCTTCTTCCACATATACATAAGTTAACATTGCGAGAAAGAGAAATATAGGGGAAGAGTGAGAGAGTGAGAATAAGCATTTCGTGAGAAAGATATCCGCGGTATTCCAATAGTTTGACTGAACCAACCGAAGATGGATGTTAAATGGCGACAGTCGAAGGACTCCATATTTGTCCCTGATCGTGGAACGCCGTTGACAAATATTCGAAGACGATGATTTCGCGAGATTCAAGGATTTGTACGCGATTTAAAAAGAGGATTTTGATTGCTGGGTAGATATAAATTTCTCGTATTAAAAAAAAAAAAAAACAAACGCTGGATTAGTAGTGGCATAATGAATAGTGTCTCGTTGAAATAATCTTTACAGTAATATTGTCATTCTGATAGAATATTTCATAATTAAAAAATTTAAAAAATATTTATAAGATTTATATTATCGAGTTTGCAATAGTATAATAATTTCACAATAATATCACATTCATTTTCTTGACTAACTTTGTTGCAACATATAATTATGCTAGATTTCCTTTATATCATCTAAAATGTTATTTAAAATTTAATGTAATAATAGCCGTTTTCTCTCTTTTTCTCCCTATTTGATAAATGATTTTGATGATAATTTAATACAAATAATCAATAATCAATAAATAATAAATAAATCAAACTTCATCACAAGTGTCATATGATAACGTAATCTGTTACAACATTTTACAACTACATCTTATTTATATTCTATACAAATTTACATTGCAATTCGCCAAGAAAGGATTGATATATGCACATTAAAATGCCAACGACCCCAGATTTCGTTTTATTCCCGCTTTATCGTACAATTAAGCAACGATTTAAGCGTCCATAATTACCATACGATAGTTAACGATAGCTGATAATAAACTTTTCGATTGCGTTGTACTTCTATCAAGTTTGACAACATCTGTGTTAAACTAAAAATGTGTGCAGTTATATTAAGCGAAATTAATTATCAAGTAAACTAGTAAAATGTTATTTTTACCATACTTAAAATATCAATTAGGCAAATATATATATATATATATA
>NW_021851188.1:970967-972855 GCF_003651465.1 Formica exsecta
ACATATATATATATGTACATGTACAACTTAAAAAGCAGGCGGAATATAAATATGATCGCGCATCTTCCACTTGGTTCTCTAATCGCAAGTTAACTCATCATGCGTTATAATTTCAGAAACGTAGATGTCGATCGCACATAGAATAAAACTTGCAATTTCTTTCTAAATTTTTCCGTATTAAAAAAGTGCAAAGTTCTCTCTTACTAATAATAATTAAATATACGTATAAAAATATTTTGATAGATATCAAAATCGCATAAATGCAGTTTTTTGTTCTTATCACGTTTAGTCGTTTTAATATAACCCAATAAATATCAAATCCATAATTTTGATGTAATCTTAAATCATCATTTTCGGTAAAAATTCATCTGCTACATATATATTCACAAGAGGAAGAATCGAATATATAAAATTTTTTTTCTCTTCTAAAAAATATTTGGTTGGCGAGCATACGTTATATATCTCCAAGGTTTATTATAGTATCTACATCTTTATATTAGAGTTAGCTGCGGTAACCTCGGTTTTTGGATTAGAATAATTTGCTTTCGATTCGTCCATGAACTATAGATTTTGTCCGCCGATTTTGTGGCGTCCATAAACATAGATTTCACGAGTTTCTAAGAATTTGAATACAGATTTGACTCTCATTAAGCTATCAGCTACATAAATGTTAACATCCCGTATTTTGATCGAAAGTGATTCTCGCGGACCTGAAAAACGCGCTCAACGTTTGAGGATGCCAATTAAAAAAATATGTGTGTAAATATATATATATATATATAACATATACATACATACATATACATATATAAATATGTCTAAATAATTTAATATGCATTGACAATGAATTACATATGCATATATGTATTATATATGCATTTAATATATGCATTTTCATGTATTTGCATTGTTAGAATACTATTCTTCACATTCTTATAGTCACCGGAATCCGGAAATTCCGAAGGACACAGTCAATTTATTACCAATACATTTTTATTGGCATGACTAGAGATATGAGAAAAGACCAACTATTTATAGTCGTGTAATGAATTAATTAAACTTCTAATAAGATAACGTCAAATAGTTATGTCTTTTATCCATCTAAAGAATCTCTAAAATTTTATTTTTATATATTTTTGCGTTAAGATGGAAATACCATCGAAAAGATAAAATAATTATAATAGAATAAACTGCCGCGTTTCGGAAATCACAATTTTTCGTATGTCATATAAAGATTCAAGTCTCGACCAAGGTAAATTTTTTCGCAATTCCGGTTTTTTATTTAGAGTTCTAAGTAGCATCCCACGAGATATAAAAGAAATTCTTAACATTTTTATACTCCAACCAATATTGCAAGAAATATATCGATTTTTCGTATAAAATTTTGCGAAAACCTGACAGTATACCTATCACCGGGCGATCATATGAACATGAAAGTTAATTAATGCTGCTAATGTTAAAGACTTCTTAAAAAATAAAAGAATACGGTCAAAACTATGAGAAAATTAGTAGAATAGACTTCTGTTTCTCAGAAATCGATTTTTTTATATATTGATCACATATCAAAATATTTCTAAGTCTTGAAGAAAATAAAAAAATAGTTTGGAATCCCTTTCTCTCTATTATTTCGCTTTTACTTTATTTAAAAATATTAATGTAATAAATATATAATAATTACGGTATCTCGCTTAGTCTGACTCTTCCCCTTTGATCTGTCCGGCATGGGTGACCCTACCGGTAACTATTAGCGTTTTCGAGTGAAGCAGATTTGATTGCTTTGAGAGCAATTAAATCCAATTTGCCATAAATGTATGTTTGCACAAAAATAAGTTTTGAAAAAATTTGATTAATATAAATATATAATATATTAATAATATAAATAATATAA
>NW_021851189.1:0-249 GCF_003651465.1 Formica exsecta
AATTTACTCGCGATTCTGCAATGTCGAAGGCAGTTATCAAATTTCATGAACGAAAAACTAATATTTGATCATTGGCTTAACATTGAGTCTTCACATTCTTATTCAATAACTTTTTTATTAAACACCAGAAGAATTAGCAATACTCATGATATTTATAAAATTTGAAATGAAATATCCCGAATTTATTAACGATTCTTTGATATAAAAACACAAGCTCTAAGTTTATAAATATTTTTAAAATAAATAATA
>NW_021851190.1:0-554 GCF_003651465.1 Formica exsecta
ATATAAATAAAAATATAAATATATAAATATATTATTAAATACTTAGAATTAAACAATTGTTTTACATTAAAAATACTTAAAAAATTTACTTAAAATACACAAAATAAATGATACTTACCATATATTAAAAATAATTTCCATGTTTGAGAACCTAAAAATATTTAAAACTAGAAAATAGCTGGAAACAGTTATCTTATATTTGGATGTACATACCTGTAGTTGAGGTCCTAAAAGATGCTTAAAATACTCAGAATTATAAATAATTAGAAACATTTACCTAATATTAAAGATTCTTTTATAAAACTATAAAATACTTAAAACACTTAAAATAAGAAATACTTACTTAGACAGAGATAAAATGGGTCCACCTCCGCGTGGTTAGGGACGGACAACGTCAGGATTGACGGCTAAGTGACCCAGTATAAAAAATAAACTTGAAATAAAAAATAGAAAAAGATGAAATAGACGGCAATGAGTTGATACTCGCACCGTAATAATTGAAGAAATAAATGAAAAAAAAAAAAAAAAAAAAAAAAAAAAAAAAAAAAAAAAAA
>NW_021851191.1:0-359 GCF_003651465.1 Formica exsecta
TGAAAACGATCCGTGAGGTGTAAGTTAATCCGAACATTTACCAAATAGAATAACTTCGTCTTCGGAATTGCTGTTTTTTACTAGGCTTCTAAATACATTTTTAAACGTTCACCTATATTCTTTCATGCAATTCCGAAGACGAAGTTATTCTATTTTGCGCATACAAACTGCAAAACTTTTATATTAAGCAAGTATTGTTACAACCTGACGCAAGAAGCCGGTAAAAAAACTGTAATTTTATAGTTTCTTTCTGTGGTAATTATTCAGAATCACGGCTCCACCTGCAAATTTTTTTACGGACTTTTTATGTTTAAAAAAAAATATAAATAACCATTTTTAGTTGGGGGAGGCCCAAAAAA
>NW_021851192.1:0-406 GCF_003651465.1 Formica exsecta
TTTGTACATAATAAATATATATACAATTTTTGATTTATAAAGGAATATGTAGCATGTATATATGTCATTTTTTAAATATTTTATAATTAGTTTTAATTTTTCTACTATTTAATTTTCAATTTAAATTGTAGAAAAATTAATAATTTTAATTTTTCTATAATTTTTTTTATAATTAATTTTCATTTTTTAGTTTTCCCTAAAAGTATCCTATTTTTTAGTTTTCCTAAGAATTTTAAGAAATTAGATGCTTAAGGAATTAAATGACTATCTTAAGTTAAGATAGTTTTAATAGATAGTCCTAACAACCCTACTTTTGCTGGCTAAGCCAGCGAGAATCCGGGATCACCGAAATTTTGGGGACTGTGTCTTAATCGCGTACCCTAATCGCGTGTCCTACTCGCGTGTC
>NW_021851192.1:18429-19196 GCF_003651465.1 Formica exsecta
AATATCCCCAATTTTCAACAGAACACCGAACTAGACGTCGCGGATGGATCTTACAAGAACCGACAAGAAATAATTCTCCACGATGAAGATTGTTTCGACTCCTTGCCGGTACGAACCACGCAATTTTACTAACGTTTACCTGACGAGAGGGACAGCGATAAGGTCCCTTAGCTAAGACAGCGATCGCGTCCAAGAACGTGGAAAAAACGCGGTGTTTTCATAATGTAGTTAATTAATTAATTTAACGAAAATTTAATTTGACTAATAAATTTCCGATACAATATTCATAAATATCAATCAAATCAAAATCAAATCGTAAAATTCGGAATAATCTTCTCGCGATTCTGCATTGTCGAAGGCAGTCGTCAAATTTCATGAACGAAAAACTAATATTTAATCGATAGCTTAACATCGAGTCTTCACATTCTTATCCAATAATTTTTCTATTAAATACTAGAATAATTAGCGATACTCATGATATTTATAAAGTTTGAAATAAAATTTCCCGAATTTATATATATCAACAATTCTTTGGTATGAAAACACAAGCTTTAAGTTTAATAATAAAATTATAAATATTATGAAAACAACAAATAATATATAAAAATTGAAAATTAACAAATATATTAATTTAGGATTTCTATTATATTGTCATTGCATATGTTCTTTCGGTAAATTTTCGTGTAATTTAAAAAAAAAGGAAGTTTCATGTAATTTATAACATTATCAATACAATTATATAATTACATATAAATTACAATTCTAAC
>NW_021851193.1:0-804 GCF_003651465.1 Formica exsecta
GAAAACATGTTTTTTTATGTTTTAATTATAACATTTATAAAAATGTCAAATGTAAAAATATCTGATATAATCTAAAATATATATTGAACATTAAATGTGTAGGTATTGGGACTTTTTATTTATAAAATGTGGAGTTCGGCTTCACGCGCTCGGCGTTCTCCACTTTCGCAAGAAGGATTGGTCGTGATGGGCGTATAGATTTATGAGACACCGTGTACAATAATTTAGGTTTATTGATGGATATGTACAAGTATGATCTTGTTATAATTTTGGTGGCCCTGAAAAGGGCCATTGGTGTGCGGAGGCTTCTGCAAGGGGCCGGTCTACCATAGGGGGGCCACTTCTCACGTTTGGCGCCGTTCACGCCACTGGATGGCCGGCTGCGTTACCGTGGTTCTTGGAGGTCCCCATTTGGTTCACAGCGCCGGAGGAGTGCCGGGTGGAGTGTAGCTCCTTTCCGGCGAATTGTGCAGCTCTCCGCAGGTCTGCGTCGAGACGGAGGAGGTTGGTGTTTCCCAGTCGGATAGATCGGACTGGGTGCCTTGCTCCGTAGTAGGGGGTACCTGATACTGTGTACCCCTGTGGATCCTGATCGGCGGGTCAGTCTGCGTATATTTTCCTCGAAGGTCTTGTGGAGACGTTGGTGGAGGCTGCAACAACGGCGGGATGTTCAAGACGCACGTTGGAGTTGTGTAGCGTCGGAGTCGGATGTCCCACGTCGTGAGGAGTTCCCGAGAAGGCCGTGTACGTCGGACAGGCGAGAGGTCCAGGGGAGTTAGATGCCACTCCCGTAAGCTCCAGCTT
>NW_021851193.1:19867-20059 GCF_003651465.1 Formica exsecta
TATATAAAACAATAGGGAGTTTGCATGATTAAAAAAAAATTGCATTTAATAATTTGTATATACTTTTAATTGTAATTTTTTTTTCTTAATTTTTTAACGCGAATTAAGCGAGAAAATAAAGAATAAACCATTGCATTATTTGAAATAGCCGAATACGGTCCGGAAACGATCGAGTCTTCCCGAACGCTGTGT
>NW_021851194.1:0-490 GCF_003651465.1 Formica exsecta
AGCACGAATAAATATGAAAAACCGATCATTCAGTCAGAGGCACGTCAGATCAAGAGCCATGAAGGTTAATACAGATTTGTCGCAAGGTGTATTTCAAATTCAATCCAGGTTACATAAACTCGAGAACAGCATTGAAGTTATTAATAATAGATTAGACACACTCGCGAATCTTATCGTGAAGTTTTATAGTAAGGACTAACCTTCATTGATATGACCACACAATCAAAATATAAAATTAAAGTCATCGTAGCGAATGTAAATTCCATAATCAGCAATTATAAAAGAACGCAGTTGCTCGACTTTCTAAAAAAAAATAAACCTGACTTAATGCTTATAAATGAGACTAAGTTAAACAAGAGATACACGCTATTTTTTCGAGAATTATAATTATTAGAGTTGATAGAGACGCAGGAAAAGGAGGAGGAGGTACAGCTATATTTTGGTTAAAAAAATATTAAACATCCTCAAATTCACATTAATGGTGGTAGCG
>NW_021851195.1:0-613 GCF_003651465.1 Formica exsecta
TGCAATTCGATGTTTTTGATTCCCTAAAAACACATATAAATATATTATTATTCAGAAAAATTTTGTGCTAGAGTACATTTTTTCACTTTTCATCTTACATTTAAGTAAATAAGTTTAGCTATGTATCCATTTAAAGATATTTTATCAGGAATATTCAAAAGAGACATCAATTCCTTCTCTGTCGATCCTTCTTTAGCGCCATTTAAAAGTAATGACGTTATCATGTATATATTCATAGGACTAAATACTTTGTTCTCTATGTTTTTCAATTGATTCTGTGGCAAAACATAAATTAAAAATTAGGCAATTCAAAACTTATATAAGATACAAATATATCGATTGCATACTATATAGGATGGTTCTTTTAGACTAGATATATCCTTTAATTCTACATATGTTATAATCACTGTAGATAGATTAGCAAACATAGTATTAGTCTTGCTACTAAATGACATTGATTCACGGAAGGCATACACAATGTTAGCGATGATGATCACAAATAACGCTGTAAGGAGAATATGTTCGTTATAAAATCATGAAAGAGCGGTCATTTCTGAGTATATTAATAATTTATGGTTCAGGTGAAATTTACATATTATATATATATATATAT
>NW_021851196.1:0-257 GCF_003651465.1 Formica exsecta
ACTGCCGGGTAACAATGTGTCACCATGGGGGTGCATTGTTACAAAGTTAGCCGAACAAATATATTATTTACCAACCAATTTTATTCAAATTGGTCTTAATTGAAAGACAATCGTTTGGTGGTGATTAGTAGTCTAATTACAACGTTTGATAGTTAATTATTAGGCTACTACGATTATAAAACCATGTGCGCTGATCCTGCGTCTGCACGTGTCTTCGTCGTGTAATGGCTCTCGCAGACCAGCGCGATGATGCGACG
>NW_021851197.1:0-402 GCF_003651465.1 Formica exsecta
CACACACACACACACACGCGCGCGCGCGCGTCAAGATAAATGAGATTTTTTTCATATAGCGGCATTCATAATCAATAAAACGGTCTTATAAAATGTGCCAAAGACTTCCATTTTAATTCATTAATCAATAAATAGCCATCATAGCGCATTCTATCGTGAGAACTAGGACAGATGGATTAAATAACGCGACCATTTACTAATTAAGAGATCTAAAATCAAATTAAAAGCAGTATATATTTTAAGTATTCAATTTATTGATCGCGAATCTCGTCATCTGCAAAAACTCACGCTGCGTGTATTACACATAGAATACATGATATATATAGCCTGTTTTTCCTTATTCATGCAGATAGTTGACAGATCAAGAATCTTAAAGTATTTCTAGTATATGATATACTCTAT
>NW_021851198.1:0-500 GCF_003651465.1 Formica exsecta
AAAAAAAAATATTTAATTTTTCTTTTGTATATATTTTATATATTGCATTTTTTATTAAATGTACGTACCGATCACAGATATATTTTTGGCCATTATGTTTGCTCAGTTGCGAGCTCACGAGGCGGGATAAATTCTTGATACATGCAAAATGTCCGACGTCTTGCGAATCTTGTATATACAGCAAGTTGACGTGTCTGTCCTTCTTTTGCTCGCTCAGACGTATCGGGATAATGTTATTCTCTTTCTCGATGCAGTATACATTTATCGAAATGTCGTTATGAAGTTCAAATTTTTTAATTTGACTCAATGTCATCGGAAACTCAGTCCTGGAAAGATTTAGCACTGTCATGTAATGAAGATACGAAGATTCCCGATAAACATGATCTTCAGCTGGATACAAAGCAGCGACAACTGCCCACGCGAAAAACGCATTGTCTTTGGATTGCACGTTTATTACCGCTCTCTTCATTATTATTTCTCGCGGTAATTTAATATGGCAC
>NW_021851199.1:0-2167 GCF_003651465.1 Formica exsecta
GATAGGGTTTCGCGAGATCCGGATTTTTTCGAAGGCGTTGTTCTATTTTTGAATAAAAAAGCGCGGCAGTTTCGCGCGAAGATCCTATATCGAGCGGAGGGTTAGTTTTAAATGGTAACCGTATTACATAGCGGCCGTCTTCAGTGCGCTGATGTGTTTCGATAAAATGTTCGCATTTTTTATCTTCTTCCGACAGCTGAGGTTCGGAAGAAATTTCCTCGATCTCCCAAAATTTTTGAAGGAGAGAATCGAGCGAAGGAATCGTTACGCAATTCAATGAAGTCGCGGAACCGGTGATTGAATTAGAAGTTCCGGTAGGACCGGATAATATCCATCCTAAAGCAGTAAGTTGGGCCGTCGGAGTTTCGGTCGGCCCATGTTTTACCTTTTGCTTTAATAACGATCCATATAAATCTGATCCGATGAGCAGATGGATCGGATGATTGCTAAACGGATCCGGATCCGCGAGAGATAACTTCCGTAAATGCGGCCAATAATCTACGGTTTTAGTTCTTGAGCCAGCGTATGACGTAATTTTTTGATATTTGAAAGCCGTCAAAGGAAAGGTTGAGGAACCTCGCCCGTTACAAGACTCGAGAGTAAGAGACACCTGAGATTTTGCTACGCCACTGTATCGTTCGCCAAAACACTGTACGTGGAGGCTTGCGCGGGAACGTTTCGTGCGCATAGTTTGACACAACGATTCCGTGATAAAGCTAACAGCCGAGCCTTGATCTAACAACGCACGAACTTTAAAATTACGTCCTTCGATGGTACGAAGTATTACCCATGCGGTGGCTAGTAAAACGTTCGGCGGATTTTTGAGCGGCGAATGAATCGTTTGAACGGAAGCGACGGCGGTCTCGTTTCTTATTTCAGGGGCGGCGGAGCCGCTCGGTTGAGCGTTAAGCTTGTTTTCCGAAACAGAATTTTCACTAATCTTCTGTACCGGTCTTCGCCCATGACACTGGCTTTTAAATAATGTAATTTCTGCGTATTCGACAGCGATTCTTTCAAAGCGACGAGCGATTCGAATATTCCGCGAAAGTTTTCCCATTCCGTAAAATTACCGGAAAATTTCGGCAACGGGATTCGTGGTAATTGCAATGAAACTGCACCAGACAATTCGCGAGAAGAAACGTCGCTCACCGATGATGCCGCATTCGGGTCGTACCGGGAGAATTTACCTATCACGTCTGCGAGGTAGTCCGCCGCTTCGTGGTAGACGTCCTCGGCTGCAAAGAATTCCTCCTCGGTGAAGTATTTGACGGTACGCTGTTTGTCGGCCGTTGCTATCTGCTGAAGCTGGACGTTGAGACGTTGACACCTTTCCCACAATGTCTCCAAGGCGTTCAGTCGACTCTTCGCCTTGTATTGCGTGACGTTGACCTTGCCCAGTTTCTTAAAGTTGGGGAATACTCGCTTCATAGAGCTTATTGTAATAAATTGCTCGATGAAGAGGCCCTGCAGTGAGTCCGTCATGATGGTAGACCAATAAGATGAAGCCTTTCAGCAACAATTTACCACTCGTTGGTCGTTGATGTGCTGAAGCGTGACGACAGTCCGTCGCACGCGGATGTGCGAAGACGCACTATAATTTTCACTTAACTGTGCAGCGCGCGAAAGCGTGCAACAACTATGTGTAAATGCGGATTACGCAGGATGCACTCTGAGGTGCGGAGTACTAAAGAGCACAAAGATTGCACTATTGCACTTAAAAGCGCTAAGAAGCGCGAGATTTGCGCGTCACCGCGGATTACGCAGGGCGCAAATAATAATGATACGTTGTGCTTAAGAGCTTAAGAGCAACAGTGCAAAATGATGCAAAGTTGACTGCGCGAACTTTATTTTCCCGGGAGTCCTTTCAACGCACTCGCGTTATTATTTGCGGCAGCGGAATGCGGATAAATGTTTTGATATCGCGCACCGTCTCCGTCTCACGCGACAGTTTTTATAAGTGCTGTTACCTTAGCGTGTCAGCGTTCTCACTCGCACTCCGCGAACTGATTACCGAATCACTATCTGTTTTTCCAAGATCCGGCTCGAAGGACCATTTAATGTAGCCGCGCCTTCTTCGATTTACTCCACATTAACAGAATTTATTTGTTTCGCCGGTCAGGAAGACAGGACGTAAATGACTTGAGCGGGGTTAGTTTGTGGAAAAAAA
>NW_021851199.1:3134-34237 GCF_003651465.1 Formica exsecta
AAATATATATAATCGAGAGGAGTGTGCAACGTTATAGTACGCAACCGTCTACGCCCTTACGACGATCTTAACAATATGTGTTATGGCTGACGAAGAAGTTATGGTTATTGATGATGACGAGGATGTCATTCTCGAAGATGACAACTTGATGGCATTTGAGAATTTGTTGGACGATTCATCAGACGAAGATCGCGTACTTTCGGAGGATTCCGATTACAATAGTGATTGCAGTATTGATATTATTACGAACATAAAGCAACGTACTTTAAACCGAGTTGAAAGAAATAGTTTAGGTGCGGTGAAAATGTGCTGTATATACTTGTATTATAAAAGTGACGTGAACGAAAAATTTTGCACAGACTGTTTTATGCGAAATTCAGACTTATTTTCGAATATTCGTGTTGTGCGAGAACATGAATGTGCAATTTTTGACCTAATCCTGGGATCGTCTTGCGCAGAGTGTAGAAAACCGCTGTATCAGATAATGCCCTGCAATATGTGCCCAATTTGCATTGTATAAGCTGGACAAAAACTTGTGTTGTGAAAAAGACTTGAATTGGAAATATGGAGAAACGCGCGGAATTCAATCGCTGTTTGGCCGAATTGCGCGACTTGAAAGTTTAAGACTTTCGTTACGCAAACGTTACAAACCCATAGATGTCCGTGTCCCGGCACTGTCGACAAACACTCCTGTGACTTCACTTGTACAAATGGTACAAGGCCGAGAAATCGGCTTGAAGAAATCTAATACAATAGATTTGGATCATCGTCTGAGAGATCATGAAGAAGTGATGTACAAGGAATGGGACTTTGATATATAAAATGCAGCTGACGTCTTGTTATGAACCGCATTGAAATACTCGAAGAATTAATTGTATGTATCTATTTTTTAAAAATTTTAGAACGTTCAAACTATATATTTTAATAAGGCTTGTATTTTTTCTGTTTCAGATGGAGCGCCGCATTATTATTATTATCATTATTATTTTTATTATTATTTTATTATTATTTTTTTTTTATTTTTATATTTTACATGCGAACGTCATCCTTTTCCCACGCCAATGCGGACGCTATCCTTCTCCTACACGCGTGCATGTCTTGCGCTATCTCTCTCACACCGCCTTGCGAACGCCGTATCATCCACGTGCATGCAAACGCTATCCTTGTCTTACGCTCATATGGACGCCTCGCGCTATCCTTCTCCCAGGCCCATAGAATATCATTAGCACTATTCTTCTCTTACACATTGCGGACGCCTCGCGCTATCCTTCTCCCACGCCTCCTCGCGGCATCGCTTTCCCTCTTCCCCGCGGGTTCCTCGCCTATCGGTTTCGCTGCGATCCCCCTATTCCCCGCGGGTCCCTCACCTATCGGTTTCGCCGCGGTCTCCCCTCCCCCCTCCTCTTCGCGTACCCCTCGCCCATCGGTTAGGACGCGGTCCCCTTCCCCCCCTCTCCGCGGACCCCTCGCCCACCGGTTAGGACGCGATTCCCGCGCGTGACGTCATTCCCCCCGCGCTGGTTTCCCCTCGCCCCCCCCCCTCAGAGGACCTGCCTTAGAACTCTCCTTGCTATACTACTTCTCTCTTCGACAGATTTTGATTTTTCTTCTAAAACGGATAAAGTAAAATAACTTTTTAATACATCCCAATTTCCAAGCAATTGAACAACACATTTGTGTAAACAACCATCTAGCATTTAATAATTTTAACTTATTACAGTCAACGTGAAAACAATTTGAAATTCTTCCAAAATTGCAAATTTCTGTGTATTGCTTGAAATGTAAATAACCCTTCTAATAAAATTTTCACAAAATGGCGGCAATTTCTCACTGGCTTTATTTGCGCAGAGAAATGGGACGTACAATTAAACATTATCAAATTTGGTACTTAAAATTTTAAATATGAATAAAAAGAATTGTTACATCCGATTATTACAAACATGTCATCGCTTGTTCTTCCAACAATATTCATTATTAGAATTTTGTTTTTTTTCTAAAAATTTTAAGATTGTTTAAAAGTATTAAAAGTTTTAAAAATATTTTTGCCGATACAATTTATAGCATCTAAAGATAATAAATCTAATAATTGTGTTTTTACTTTTTTATTGTTAGATGAAATATATTGTGCAAGTACGCATATAAATTTAGTATCTGTAATATCGATGCTTTTATCTATTAAAATAAAAAAGTTACGAGTTTTCAAAATTTCAATAACTTTTTCTGTTTCTTGTTTTGCCATAATTTCTTTAATGATTTGGGTGTACTTAAATTGACTCAATGAAAGATCTCTTGCAATTTCAGGATCAATACAAATATCTTTTAATAAAGAAACTGAATTATCTACGATGCCAAAAAAATATTATGTTCCGCAAAAAACGATGCTAATTTTATTGAGAAAGGTCCGTTTGCCTACATTCCCAAATGCCAACGGCTTTGTTTATCCACAATGAAGCCGACAGCTTTGTTTGTCAACATTCCCGATTGCCTACAGAGTAATTACAAGTATTATTGCGCACATGTAATAATTAAAAATACAAACGTATGTTTGCGCACATGACTTTATTACGCATAAACACATTGCACACATGACATTATTGCGCATATATACATTGCACATATGATTTTATTGCACACGTACACATTGCACGCATGGCCATATTGCACACATAAAATAAGAAAATCATAGTAACACTTTGCACACATGATATTATTGCGCACATACACATTGCACACATGACATTATTGCGCACATCACATTACACATATGACCATATTGCACATATATGCATTGTACACATAATTAAAATCTTTAACTAAAAGTGCAGACTGATACCTAATTGCTCACGGAATCCCATAATAGAATCCTTGATCAATCTGATAAATAAATGTTTTGCACATCCGAAGCACCGGGCGATGTGGGGTGGATGTCGCTTCGCGCAGAAAATTGCAAATCGACGTGAAACCGTATAATTATAAACCTCGTTTCACATCCGAAGCACAGGCCGATGTGAGATGGACGTCATTTCGTGCAAAAAGTTGGAAACCCACGTGAAACCGTATAATTATAAAACTCGTTTCACGTTCAAAGCACAGAGCAATGTAGAGTAGATCTCGCTTTGCGCAGAAAGTTGCAAACCATATGAAATCGTATAATTATAGAATATATTAATATATAATTATAGAATATGTTAATATATATCGCTCTGGAGGTCGTTGTGTACAGACGTATTTTTTAAATGCTGTGATTTCTATTTTCAGTTTGTTCTTTCGCGGCTTTTTGTGGCTTAAAGTTATAATATATCATGAACTATATCAGAATTAAACTATTTTCTTGCACATGGTGTGTCGTAGCGTTGCATGTACACTCTCCTTTAATTCTCGCATCTATTACTGTTTCTAACGACTGAAAGTGCTGTATGACATTCTGAATTCGGTATGACTTTTTGACGTTTTGTGCACCATATCCTAGTGTAGTGTCCACACAGTGTTTCGATTTGCATTTCTAGACTCTTCTATTTGACAATAGAATTTGACAATTGCTCGTCACTTTCCTTGAAAACAAAACAGAAACAAAGAATCAGTCAAAACTGGAAAGACGATGAACGGAGATAGCATGTCAGCCGAGCTGTTCTAAGTGTAAACGCTTTTTGGCAAAAAAACCGTATCTGTGCCTTCTATAAGACCGATAACAATATGTCGCCGCCGACTGCATCTATCGCAACTCCCTCCACTGGCTCCGTCACTAATATTTATCGGTCTGAATTTAATGGATTTAGAATCTGTGATTTTAGGCGTAAAAATGGTTGTGCGTTCCCGCCAGATCTCCACTCGGCGCTCATTCTGTTTTCGCTACTAAATCGTCTGCCTCCTCCGATGTTGCTGACGTTCTCTCCGACCTCAAGAAATGTTTTCCACGGTATCATCTAAAGTGTCCATGGTTGAATCTAAGTTCAATGAAATGGACACCAAAATCGGAATAGTCGACACCTTAAACAACAAAATCGATACCAGGAGGCAAAATTTCGAAAAGACTCTAGTACAATGCAATGCTGTCTGCTCCATTGTCGACCAACTGACAACTGCTGTAGATAATATTTCTGTCGCTCAGCTCTCTATTCTTTAGTCTTTTTACTCTCGAGAATCGATGCATTGCAATCGAGAAATCTGTTGCACAATGGGTTTCGCCCCACTCTACAATACCGAGCGTCATACAAGGTCTTGAAAACCGCATTAGGAATTTTGAATTTTTCCAACGTGACCATAAACTGATCATCTTTGGCCTGCCGACCACCGAAACTATGCACATTACATAAATACTATTCGTGCTTGCTGTTAGACTCGAGCTGTCTCATCTCTCTTCATCGGATATTGCAAATGTGATGCGAATTAGAAGCGGTAATACCTCCTCCAGCCCTGTCATTGTGAAGTTCATCTTTGTTGCCAAACGAAATGAATGGCTTGCGGCGGCTCGTCGTAAGCATGGTTTCATCGCACGCAATTTGTGAGAATTTTGGTGTTGGAAATATTGAGATAGACATTCCAATGTATTATCAAGGCTAAGCATTCAACGCTAAGCGTCTAAGACGGCGGCATGTATTTAAAGCCACCTGCATATAGTTCTTAGAACCGAATATCAAGTTGCAAACTGCACGTGCATACGTGGAATCTCTCTTGTCTCCGCTTCATCGAATTGTATTTTTTTACACGCGGCCTACACTTTGATAGTATATAAAGAGCGACAACATTCCAATCCGAGCACTTGATCAGAAGTCTTCGAGGAGCTAACGCCGTATGCGTAAAATCATTTCACCATAAGCACTTGATAGAGAAGTGTACTTTTATACGAATAAATCTTTGTAATATCCAATAATATCGGCGTAATATTTATTGATTTCCAAATACCTGCTAATAACAATAGGTTATGGGCCCAGATACACGATATCATTAATATTTTTACGCGGATTGGTAGAATTTTCAGTTTTGTCTTTGTTCGGGGAAAGACGCGAGGTTTTATCTGAGGTTAGCCGCCACGTGCAAAATGCAAAAATACCGAAGATGGATAGTGAACTCGCAAAAATAGATAAACTGAAAGGATTGGAAAACTGGGACATGGAAATTTCAAGTAAGAATCCTGATCAACGCAGCAGATGCGCTTGAGTTACCGGAGAGTATGAAAAACTTCAGTGACCGGCAGCGGGAGGAGCCGATATTATGGAAGAATATCGATGGTACCTCAAAGCATGGAACAGATTAGACAGTAAGGCTAAAAAAATTATAATGACAACAGTAAGCGAACAACCCTTATAAACTTTTATAAATATTATAAACTGTCAGTCTGTCAAAGAGATGTGGAATGAGTTCCACGAGATTTTCGAAAGCAAAAGCGAAACTGCAAAACACGTTCTTTAACAACAATGGTATACTCTAGGTAAGGAAGCTGCAGATGACATAGCTACACATATAGCGAAGATAAAAGATCTTGCGTATCGTTTAAGCATGCTTGGCGAGTTTGTTTCCGATGAGATGATAATGACAAAGATCTTAATGACTCTTCCACTTTCCTATCAGCATTTCAACACAGCATGGGAGTCGACAAGCCAGGAGTAAAGGACCCTGTCGAACCTCACGGCAAGGTTCAAGATGAAGGAGCTCAGGAATAAGCAGCACGATAGTCATAGAAACAGCGCTTTTGCAGAAAAAACGAAGCAACAACTTATTACGAAAGGACAGTAAAGAGAATGGAAGTCGGACAACCCAGCAGAAAAATGCTTTAAGTGTGGGAAAAAGGTACTGGAAGCGTGACTGTAGATTCAAGGTAGGCAGCGAAAAAGCAACCGCAAAGCCTTAAGATAGGGATGCGGCTTTCGTCGGACGAGTCGAAACAGCCATAACACTTCTGCAACAAAAAGTAGTCAACGACTGATATTTGGATTCAGGTGCAAGCCAGCACATATCGCCACTGGTTTGTGAATTACGAGGAGTTGACTTCGCCAATTTCGGTAAGAATTGGGAACGGTGAGATTATACACGCCATAGGAAAAAGAGAATCGACGTCTACGCATACAATGGAAGCGAATGGAAACGGAACTATCTAACTCCAGTCTCGTACATACCTAAGCTAAAGTATAATCTATTTTCCTTATCATCAGCGCTCGATAAAGACCTGGGAGTCGATTGTGTATCTTTGAAACGAAATGAAAATTACAAAAGTGAACATGTTCAAGACCTAATGCGGCTAGTTGAATAGTGCGAAAAGGGAGCGAGAAGGGTTCAGAGTAACTTAGAGAGCAGTGAAATGGTTGCGCGGCAATAAATTATATTTTGTCTATAGATACAATTAACGGCCACAAAACAGCAATGCAGATACGGCAGCGAAAGCCAATCTTGCAATTAATTCGGATGCGGAAGTGCGTGTAACTAATTACTGGAAATCGGCTCGGCAAAAATCCGTGAGTGAAAAAGCAGAAATACGCATGACTAGCGGAGAGCTTTATTGCTTAGTGCGGCGGTGTGGTTACGTGCTCTCGGTTTTATATCTCCGACCTTCTGGAAGATTCTCTGAGATGATACATCGGTTTTGAAGCTTCACAATGGGTATCGACGAATCTTCAAGAAAGTCGGAAGACAATTTTATTTGTTGTTGTTGAATTAGCCGTTGCTAGTTCAAATTATGCGAGGCTCGAGTCTCGCTATTCGCGGAGCACGGCGGCGCGCGATACGTAACGGCAAAGAAACGAGCGCTTCGCTGATTGGAGCGCTGGGCGCTCAACGCGAGTCGACGCGCCTTTTATGAAAGCGCCCGCGCTGTCACAGTGATTTGCGCCTCGCAGGCCTCGGACCTTACCGCGTGTTATCTACAGATTAACCTGTCGAGTTATAAATTTAACAGAACAGAGTTACTAGATTTCGACAAATGAAATCATAGATATTTTAGTGAATTTACTCACTTTTTAATAATTAGTAATTTTCACATCGTTTTAAGATACACAATCAACCCCCTGAAGTTATCATCGAGATAACTTGAAGTGATTGAGAATAACCAGAAGTGTCAGCTGCAGAACGAAAGTAACGTAGTTGCAGTGAAAGACCGATACGAGAACTTATACAGAATGAGACTTAAAGCTTGCCAACAAAAGACGAGCGGCAATAGTCATGAGCAAGTATGGATTCATACCGAGGAAAAAGCGTCGCTTCAGACTTGGCATGAAAAACTAGCGCATCAGAACATAGCGCACGTCTCCAGGATGCTGAAAAAGTGGGGGATCAAGGTTAGATCAGAGACAGATCGGCTCTGCGAAGGATGTGCTCTAGGGAAAATGAGTCGGAAATCCTTCCCTACAAGCCAATCGCAAAGCAAGAAACCTGGTAATCTAATCCACATAGATATCTGCGAACTAATGGAGCACGACTCGATAAGAAAATCCAGATATTTTTTGCTTCTCAAGGATGACTACTCACATTTTCGGCATGTGTATACTTTATAAAGAGTAAATCAGAAGTAATGGAAAATTTCAAATCTTTCCTGAAAGCAATAGAGGTACAAGAAACAAAAAGAATTAAAAAAGTGAGAACTGATAACGGCCTAGAATTTGTCAATAGAGAAATGCAAGAAATTCTGAGGCAGAACGGGATCAAACACGGGAAAAGTGTCGCCTGTATACCGGAGCAAAATGGTACGGCTGAAAGAGAAAACAGGACAGTAACTGAAGCAGCACAAAGCATGATCTATGCCAAAGGTATGCCATTGAATCTATAGGCAGAAGCCGTCCATACGGTCTATGTACTTAATCGCACAGGAACTAGTTCGGTATTAGGAGTCTACTAAAATTTCAATTTATAAATATATATATATATGGCCCTTTGTGTTTATGAGAAATTTTCTTTCATAAACATAGCGTTAGATGTGAATATATTGTGCATTTAATTAATTATAAAATAACTCTATTTTAGCTATACGCCTTACTACTTTAATTATATTGCGATTTATTAAATATAATTTTTCTTAATATTGGAAATAATAAAATAAAAAGATTTTAGGTAATTATTTACATTAACGGACACCTCGCCGATGACCTTGACCTTGACATATGTTGTCAAGGACATGACCCTGAGTAACATTTCCTTATAACTTAATCGGCGGTCACTGTTTATTAAAAAGTTATAAACAAAAAAAGTTTGAGAAATTTGCTACTTTGTGTCAGTGCTAAAGGAAGTAATTGGTATATTGCTTATATGCAATATAGGGGAGGCAGCTTCGATAACCTTGACCTGGACATATGTTGTTAAGGTTATCACCCTGAGTAACATAAAAGATTTTTGTTGGCGCTCATTGTTTATTAAAAAATTGTTCTACAAATAAAAGTTATGAAACATTAATATAAGCATAAGCAGAAGCATAAATTTTAGTTTTGAATCAGAAATAGGTTTGGGTTAGGTTATATCTTCCGGAAGTGGAGCCCCCCCGTAGTGGGGGCGGAACCCACTGCGTCCACGCATATACTTTATAGTGCGAAGCGAGATCCATTCCACAATTGTTGTGTGGATGGGAAAATGTATATGTGGACACAGTGGGTTCCGCCCTCCCCCCCTACGGGGGAACTCCACTTCCGGAAGATATAACCTAACCCACACCAAATTTTTAATGTAAATAATTACCAAATTTGGTGTGAGTAATTTGCTACTTGTGTTACGTTGTACAATCCAAACCAAGTTTTCGTTTCGAATCAAACTTTAACTTTAAATATCTCAGAAATTATAAGAGACCGCCGATTAAGTTATAAGAAAAAGTTACTCAGAGTCATGTCCTTGACAACATATGTCAAGGTCAAGGTCATTGGCGAGGGGTCCGTTAATGTAAATAATTACCAAATTTTATAACAAATTTTTTTCAGTTGGCGCAATTCTTTATAACTTTATATCATTATTTTTGTAGAATATATTTGTACAACTTTTTTTGTTAAAATATTTTTATAAGTTTTTATTTTCAATAATTTATAATAACATTATTTTGTGCAGATTAAATTAATGTAATACTGTTTTATAAATCCATATAACAATTTTTCACAACTGGCGCGTGTACTTGGAGCCCTTTTTTTACCTTTTTTAAAAAAGGTAAGTTTTTAAGGATTATATCATTCTTTTTTTACTATATATAACATGTACAGCAATCAAATTTCTAATAGGCTTAATCAACAGCTTGAGTTTGTAATATAAAAAATATTTTAAAAGTAATAAAATAAAATTAGAAATTGGCAATTGTAGCCGTATATAGAGTGCAAATGAATCAATCTATCATATAATATTGTAAAAGTATTTTAACAAAAAAAGTGTTTTTATTTTAATTCTACATGTTCTATAAACAATATAGATTTATCAATGTAATATTATAAAGTTTTAATCAACAAAAGCTCTGCAGAAAATATGGAAGATGAAGAGATTGAAAGTACATTAGAACAAAGTGAGGAAAAATTAGACAGTGACGAAGCCGATTCGCAATAGGAATCTTAAAACGCTGAGAGTATATCTGATATGGAAAAGCAGGATGATTATAATAGGAATATAAACAATATGAAAATTAATGGAAAATAAATGTAATGCATAGAAAAGAAAGCATTAATACACCAGTGTGTATTAAAATATTATTGTAATTAAAATATTAATTTAATGCATAAGGAAACAAGTGTATAAAGTAAACATATAATGCGTAGAAAAAAAATTGGTATTAATGTTTCATAATGTTCGTGTGTAGAAATTAATGCAAAATACTTCAGTGTATAGACAAGTAACATATAGATATTAATGCAAAATACTCTAGTGCGTAAAAATCAAACATTTTAATGTAAAATATTCCAATGCATTGAAAAAAAACAGACATTTTATTCGTTCTTTCAAATTTTAATATAAAATAATCTACTGTGTAAAGAAACAGACATTGTCCTAGTTTATACCGATATACTTTAATACGTACTAAATACTATACTGTCCAATTACAGCCGCTCCATTCTTTAAAGGAATGACTATGATTGGCCAATATAGTATTTAGTACGTATTAAAGTATATATCGGTATAAACTAGGCCATTATATAAAATAACTCAATGCTTAAAAAAAAATTAAATCTTGTATTATATACTTTGGGAAACAATGCAATGCATATAAAATATTAAAAGCTCTTAATAAGAAAAAATACTATTTATACTATTAAAATATTAAAGCCCGATTAAAACAATGTTATGTATAATAACATTGTATTGAAAAAGATAAAAATTTAAACCTGTTCAAATCTATCATCCAACAACGTAAGTTGCTTATTCCTTCTTATCATACTACTACTTATAGAATATTCTGTAAATCTTGATTTTGTTTCTTCTTCCTTGAAAGTATATTGAATTTCAAAAGCCCATTTAATAAGCTATGTACATAATCTGCCTTCTCGTCAGCTAAATTCATATTACCCTCAAAGGAAATATCAGATTCATTATATTAATTTCCCGATTTATCCACAATTTATATTCTAAAATTAAAAATAAAATTCATTAATTTACAAAATAAATTCTTATTAATTTGTCCTCAATAATCATAATATGATCTAATCTTGTCCAAAATGACATCGATTAGAAGAAATCACTTCTCTTCCTTGCACTATTCTGCGATATTCTTATAATTTATAGCTGAATAATTTCTTATCACTTTACCTTAATCACTTTATTACTTTTCTTCTTGTTGCATTATTCTGCGATACTTATTAATTTGTCCTCGATAATCAGAGTATAATCTAATTTTGCCCAATATGATATCGATTAAAAGAAATCACTTTTCTTCCTTGCACTATTCCGCGATACTCTTATAACCATTAATAATTTCTTATCACTTTATCACTTCTTTTTTTTATTGCATTATTCCGCGATACTCTTAATACGCGTGAATTTGGTTGCGTGTGACTTGGCGCGAGACACTACCGTTATAACCTTTTTTACTGTTCATTTACTTGTCAAATTCATTTACTTGTCAAATCTCAGGGCACCGCTAGCGCAATCTTCTGTCGAACGCGTCAACCGTGCAACATGACTAATACATTTGTATATTGCATGTGTTGTGTACGTGTATATGCATGTAGCGTGATACCACTATATTTCTTTGCATGTGTTGTATACATGTATACACATATAGAGCGATGACGACGGAGACGTATCTTAATAAAAATTTTATACATTTCGACTTTGCATCATATTATCTCCATTCATGATACATGTAGAAAAAAAATGTTTGTGTCCGATCGGGTCTGTGTTCGATCGGGCTTGTGTCCGATCGGGCCTGTGTCCGATTGCAACCATATGTGTCCGATCGGAATTGTGTCCGATTGGGTCTGTGTCCGATCGGGAAATATTGTCGTGTCCGATCAGTAATGTGCGCAATCGGGACGATCCCTGTCCATATACGTACACACACGATTGAATTGCTCGCGTGGACGCACCGTGAAGAGGAAAGATAGAAAAGGATCAACGATCACGTTATCCTTGTTAAGATCGAGCCTGTGTCCGATTGGGACTGTGTCCGATTGCAACAGTATGTGTCCGATCGGAACTGTGTCCAATCGGGTCTGTGTCCGATCGAGCCTGTGTCCGATTGGGTCTGTGTCCGATTGCAACCATATGTGTCCGATCGGAATTGTGTCCGATTGGGTCTGTGTAAGATCGAGCCTGTGTCCGATTGGGTCTGTGTCCGATTGGAAAATATTGTCGTGTCCGATCGGTAACGTGTGCAATCGAGACTCACTCGAATTTATAGCGTCAATACCGTATGTGTAATCGTATGTGAATCATGTCATTCAGAAATAAATATTACATGTGGTTAAGCGAGTGTACGAAAAAATTATCAGAACGAAATCGGCAATGTAAGAAACTTTTAGCAGCAGTTCTGATAAATAATGAATTACAAAAACAGGAAAAAAGAAATTATCATAGGAAACGTTATTGGGTAAATCCAATATTCATAGAACGATAATACAATTATGGATCTTACCACGCAATTTTTCCTGTCATTATTTTGGAAGAAGCACGATTCAGGAAAAAAAAATCTCATTCATGTGGCTAACAGCACGGCTTGACGTTGAAGCTGAGGAAATCCAGCTTTTTTTCTTGACGCTAGCGTCGAGTCGAAGTCACGTGACCACATGCAACGCTGAAACGAGCGTTCCATGAATTCGCACCTTAACGCTGAAGTCCTGCTGCTCATACATAGCCATTGTTCTTTGAAGAACGCTCCTCCCACTGCTTCGCCACGCGCTTCTACTCGCGCGGATTGGCCAATCTTTTTACTTAATATTTCATTAATTATTGTGAAGATCGCAAAATGGTACAGGACTTTTCTACTCGGTTTAACCCGCTATATCTGCACATGAGAGATGATCCGTCTATTACTGGACACCCTGTATATGACTGACATGTTAGATTCAATAATTATCCAGCTTTTAAGAAATATATAAATTAATAGAACAATTTAAATAGACACAGTTTATAGCTGAATAAAAAAATTATTAAAAAATACAAAAAATATAAGAAACAAAATATAATAAATACAAAAATACGAAAAAAATTAAGAAGCAAATAAGCGGATGTATGTACGTACATATATGTACGTACAATTACAAATCTCATGTAACATCTACATGTATAATTATAAATCTCGAAAGTTTTTAAGACCAGAATAAAAAATAATAAACAAATTTCGAGAAATTCTTAATATTAAATGTTTCGATCCTTGAGTAGACCTTCTTCAGTAAAAACAAAATGAAAGAACGAGAAAATAAGTTCTTGGTAAGATTATTGTTAAAATGCATTTTAATAGCCAGCGTAAATTAAAAACAAAGATAAAAAGCTCTATATTAATCATCGATTGATGTGATAATATTATATGATAATATTATTGTTTGCATCTCGTTTTCATTGTCGTGTGAATACAATATTAAGTTGCTTTTTCGCTCAGGTATTGATTTTTTATATAAATTTTTTGTCGTCTTGAGAATTAGATGTTCACGTGTCATTGCCATAATGCGAGCGGTTTTTTTATTAACTCTTAAAGCGTATTTTATAACGCAAATTTAATTAAATGTTTCAATGGACATATTATTTCTTTTTCTTGTTTTTACGTCTGAAATAATGAAAAATAGGCGTTCAACTTCAGCGTTTGAGTGACGAATTTTTACAATGCTTAAAAGCGATCGTAAATTTGGAAAACAAATATTTTCTTCGTTCGTAAAATATAAACCGATTTGTTTGCACATATCAAGGATAATTTAGACCAGTCGACTTTTATAGATAGATCAACTTCGTATAAAGATTTCCATTCATTTCACACTTCATCTTCATCGACTAATTTTCCTAATCTGCAATTAACCTGCAGTACTTTAAGAACCGTTGACTCTTGATTACACTCAAACAATGCAGTTTTGTTATCGAAAATACGCAATACAATGTAAAAAGTTATCATCGATTGGAAGCCGGTTTCGAATATGTTCATCAATTTTGCTTTTACATAAAATTGCAAGCAATTTTCTCGAATAGATCGACGTCTGTTTTAGAAAGAATTTTCTGATTTATTTGCTCTTGCAAATATTCTTGATATTCAAAACCAAAATCTGTTTCCTCTAAAGGAAGATGATTGATCAGAGAAGTTCACGGTTCTAGCAATGACCAAACACTTCGGGTTTTAGTAAAGCAGGCTTCATAAATTTTCAAAGGAACCAAAGTTGCAATTCTATTGACGAAGGCTGCAATTCGTGAATAATAAATTTGCTTGTTTGAAACTTTGCATTGTATTTGTTGAAGAAATCAAGTGCAAATTCAAGAAAGAAGAAATAAGCTTTCGTTGAAGGATTTTGAAAACTAGAAAGCAAGTTATATATATCTGCAGAACGAACGTTCTCAGGTACCTGTTCCATCAAAAAGTTGCCTAATGTGTCCCATATTTGCAAGATTCTCTGAATGCACTCGTGACGCGTTAACCAACGTGTTTCTGCATACTTCAAAATACTCAAAGATTTATTTTCGAAGCATATCTGGGAATCTCGGAAAATATCTGTTTTTTTGGATCACTGTTGATAAATGTGGAAATGCCTTTAATAAAATGTTCATAGTCTTGAGAAATTATTTCGTAGGCCGCTGTTGCTGCTAATGTTGAAAAGTGGCACACACACATGGAAGTGTTACAAAATTTGGACTTTTTTCTATCAATTTTGTTTTAAAAGAGGAAGTTATGCCTATCGTTACAGAGGCATTATTGTAATTAAAACCAACGATCAATTGAAGAGAAATATTCTTTATCAACAATTCGTTCTCAAACGATTGAAAGATCTTATTGGAAGAACAATCCGTCGCATTCAAGTGAAGCATTTGTAATAATTCACATCTGGCATCTAACATTTTCAATAATTCCAGATGCGAAAACGAGAAAAAGAAATAATATGACCATTAAGATATTAAATTCAATTTGCGTTATAAAATATATAAAATACGCTTTGAGAGCTAATGATAAAACTGCTTACATTATGGCAGTGACACGTGAACATCTAACTTTTTTCATAACGACAAATTTAGAGAAAATTTATATAAAAGATCACTATCTGAGTGTTACATCCGGTGGACTCCACGATTCTTTTCTTTCATAGAATTCTTTCACTGATATAAAAAATTACGCTCTGAAACCTTTCTGCACACGACGTAAACAATAAACAAGGAGATATCTAGCAGGCGAGACTAATCTTTTAGAACGATACAATTTTTTAACTACGAGACGGATCAATAAATATTCCGGGACTAAGACCCACGTCAAAGGTTTAAAAATTCGAGACGGATCAATAAATATTCCGGGACTAGAACCCACGTCAAAGATTCGAAAATTTTAAACAAAGATAAGAGACCCTCGAACATACGTAAGTGTTAAGTGTCAACAAACCGTGTTTAAAACCAGCAACACAATAAGCCGGGTTCCCTAGCCATCATTGCCGAGCCCATTCTGATCAGCCACGACAGCTGGAGCCGAACCACACTTAGTCACTACACAAATGTTCTTTCGTTAAATTTTATCTTTCTTTTTGTTAAAAATCATTCATTTCCAATTTTTTGAATAAATGTAAAGTTAAATTTTAAATTCGGATAATTTATTAACCCGACTTCCTTCCCGTTACACGAAATCGCACAGAGTCCCGTCCCAGGTAATAAGGATTCAGTTCCTTTACCAAAAAAGGGACTGCCGACCGAACGGCCCGTGGACAGAGTAAGAGCGACCCTTCCGGTCGTTGACCTGTCTAAGGCCCTGTATCGTTCGTTCGACTCTAGGACACGCATCGTCTAGCGTTTGCCTAGAGATAAGTAAATTACGCCCTCCCGCTGACTCTCCCTTCCATTGAGTCTGGACGTAACATGAGCGAAAAAACAACTTAATATTGCATTCACGACGATGAAGAAGAAATGCATCAATAATATTATTATATAATATTACCACATCAATTGATGATTAATATAGAGCTTCTTATCTTTATTTTTAAAATTTACGTTAGCTGTTAAAATGCGTTTCAACATTAAGAAGAACCTTTTCTTTTTTTTCAATTTGTTTTTACTGAAGAGGGTCCAGACCGAATCGTTTAATATTAAGAATTTCTCGAAATATGTCTATTATTTTGTATTCAAGTATTAAAACTATCGAGATTTGTAATTTAAATATATGCACGTACATCCGCCTTTTTCTTCTTAAGCCTTTTTGTATTTTTGTATTTATTATATTTTATAATATATATAACTATTTTATTCGTAACTTGGCTTAATTACGAAGTTCCCGCACGTTACTCGCGTCGCGTATCGTGATAACGGATATCTTGGCGTGCGCGTGTCTGGAGTCGAGTTTCGGTCGCAAGACTCACTTCTCGATCTTTCGTATTTCTTTCTGCCGACTGCGTGGCGTTAATCGAGGGGGTCGTTTAGCGACAAGACCATGTGTCGCTCGATTTTGCGGCAAGATCCGGACGCAAGCTAAGGAGTTCTAAGTAGGACTTCTTTGCTTGCAGTTTCGCAATTTCCTTATTCCTTTTTTATTTCGCTTTTAGGTACGTCCTCTACGTTTCATTTTCGCAACGCCCTTATTCCGCTTGCCTTGATTTCCGCGTTTTCGCAATAAAGTGATTGCGCGGTCGCTCGGGCTTCGCGCGTGGCTCGCGTTGTCAGCGCTTCGCTCGGTCAACCATTTTTCCCGTATACAATATGAGGTATAATCGTTTCTTATTATTCCTATACTGTTTGAGATTGCATCTAATTACATGTAAATTAATTTCTTCGTTGTCACATGGGCTTTGCATTATTATTCCATCGCGATCAAAGTCGAAAAACAATATTCTTATCGATGTTATTATTTAAGGTTTTTTGGCGTTTTTTGACTTTTGAAGCCCATGTGACAAACAAGTTCTACAAGATAACACGCAAACAACTTTGTCGGTTAGCCGCGCGAGAAACGGCTGCCGGCATACGCGAGGCCGTGACGTAGTCCGTGACGTACGGGGCACCGGCCTATCACTCGCTCTGAGTCTCATCTCGCGCCGATATTTCAAGGGGCGGCCAATGAAGTTTGGCGCCGCGTTGAATCTTTGAACCGAACTCGGAGGTTCAAACTTATTGGCAGCGAGAGATTAAGGAACCGCAATAAAAGGGCCCGCTCTTGAGGAGCGCCCGACACTCACTGAAAACGCGCAGAGTTACCGCTTACGTTTAACCGCTTTGATAACCGCTTATGACAACCGCTACTCTTTTTGTGCACACGTGGTTCGTCTTCTTCGTATATCCTAACTGGCGGTCGTTTCGTATGTTTCTTTTTATTTTTTATAATTATATAAATTATTAATATTATTATAATTATTGTGGTTATTCCGCTTGTCGCCATAGGATATACGAATTGTTTTTTCGTAAAGAATTTGTCGTTAGTATTTTGCAAATCGTTGTTTATATCCTTTAGTTTATTTTTTAATTCTGTTAATTCTGAATGCTGTACGATATTTTATTTACATTTATTTTGAAGTGTGATTTGCCCTGTTCCTTTAATTATCTTTCTAATTTCATTATTATTTTCGCATCGAATTATTATTGATTGTTCGCGTATAGTTGAGTATAACCAAGTAAGTGACTGTCGCAACGGAATCCATATCGTTTCTGTCGCAATTATATGTTTACTTTTGCAGGCCTCTGTTTGGCTTTGTTGTTGCAAGTACATATGTATTTCGCACGGCGCATTTGGATTAATACGGTGTATTGGTTGCGTTTTCTCGGATATGTATCTTGAGTTTATTTGGATACAATTTTTTAATTCGTCCTCAGCTATTACGATATACGTTAATCCTTTTCTATTAACTACTATTATTTCGTTACTTACTTCCGCTTGAGTAAATATATTTTTGTTGTCATAAGTAGGTAATGGGGTTACTTTTATTATATCATACACTGGTTGAGAAATTAACGGGAATCGCAGTTATTTTAATGTATTCCTTTATTGCTAACCATTCGTCGTTTCGGATTTCGAAAGGGAAATATAAACCGTGAGGTAATTGGATAGCTGCTTCTTTTCGCGATGATTACCGTAAAATGTTTGGTTATTTCTTCGCGAGTACTATATTCTCGAACATAATGATTTAATAATTTACCGTTATGGTCTAATATATTTTCTAGTTTATCTAGGTGTACTATTGTACTATTTAAGATTTTTATTTGATTTTTCGCGACATGTTGAAGGGTTTGTTGATTATTCTGTAAGAGATTTAACTGTTCGTTTATTAATTCTCTATCGTCCGCGTCCATTGTACCGAACAATGTTTTCGCTATTGCACCTATTCCGTCGACGAGACCTCTACGTCCGTTCGTCCGTGTCTTATATAGCGTATTTATTAGAGTGATCAATTTTGTTAATTGTTTCGACTCGTTTTTTACGATTTCTTTTAAATTATCGCAAGTACGTTTATCGTGGAATTCCGATTTTATTTGTTCGCACATCTCGTTGGTTTGTTGGATGTATTGGTTTTGTTTGCCATGCTTTATCGTTTAGCGTCGTTATATCTAATTTAATAACTAATTTCCACGTTTTTATGGCTTGGTGCATTTGTCCGATTTTCTCGAAATGTATGCCGGGGTTGTGTAGGAACTCTTGGATTTTGTAAAGTGAATCCGGTTCATGTTGCCCCGTGCGACTCTCGGCCTGTCGGCTGTTCCAACTGACGAGTATCCTGTAATTTCATATTAAAATGTTTCATATAACCGTCTTATCGGTTCTCATTTTATGAGTTTCGCCTTTCTGCTTGCTAGCTTTTAGCGTCGTTTAGTTTTTAATTCAGTCGCGTTTTACTGTGTGTCTTATTAACATGGTTTGCGCGAACTTAGTCGATCGTTCTTGTTATCTTCCTTCTTCGGAGGACGAGATTGACAATACTGGTGATGGTGCAACGTTAGTTATTATTCCTCAAACTGACATGAATATGGTGGATATAGATGGTTTCGACGATGACTTTTGGGTGCTTCGCTATGAGCCTCCTGATGGCTTCATCCCATTATTGCGAAGGCTATGGCTGGATGTGCCTGTACGCCTTCGAGGGCGTGTTTTTCTCAATCATATCCGCGCTACTTTCCGTAACTCCGAAGGGCGAGGTCGGGCTACGGTTGAGCAGATGCGTCGCGCTTTGGATCGGATGCGGTTAACCGGTCGTTCCAACAACGAATAGGTAAGTTTTTTATTTTAATTTTCTATAAATTGCTTTAATTTGTTTGTATGCATGCGCACCGCTTTTCTTCCTTTCTTAATTGTATAATTCACGTCCGAATTTATAGTTATTTGTCGGTTTAGGCGGTCTTGTCAGTGACGTAGGTAGATCCGCTTGGTGCCCGTAGACTAATTCGAAGGGTGTATACCCCGTAGCTGTGTGTGACATCGTATTATATGTGAACATTGCGGTATCCATTCGTCCCAGTCTGTCTGGTCTTCGTTTACGTAGTGTCTTAAATATTCCGCTAATGTTCGATGCGATCGTTCTAACGCGCCATTACTTTCCGGATGATAGGCAGTTGTTTGTATTTTATTTAATTTTAATAATTTACGTGTATTTTTAAATATTTCGCTGAGGAAATTTGTGCCTTGATCCGTTAAAATTTTTTCCGGTATTCCGTGTTCAAGTACAATTTTTGTAACGAATTCTTTACTGACCGTGTTCGCTTCTTGGTTTGGAATCGGTATCGCTTTGCTAAATTTCGTTGAATTGTCTTGGAATGTTAGAAGATATTTATTTCCGTTTGTTGTAACTGTTAGCGGTCCTACAATATTGTTACGTCCTGGCGACTGCACGATTCCTCCCTTCCGCGAAGTTGCGGCAATGATAAGCGATCGGTGATAGAAATGAGTCGTTCGGTAAATAGAGCATCTTGCGTCACACATTCCTTAAACATTTAGTCACTTATCAATATCTATATCTACAAGTAACCGTGTGAAAGACGTGAGAGACCGGTGACGACGCCGCGCCGGTCGCCTAAAAATAAATAAAAACCAGTAGATACCCTCAAAAGGCTATATACGAATCACTAGATACATATTATTTTAGAGATATCCACCGAACCTACTCTCCCTTCGTCGCCAAGATACTCCTCCTCCAGTTACTCCCCCATCTACTTCCCCGACTATATCACTCCAGCGACCGAACCTCCGCTTTCCCCACGTTCCTTCTCCTCACTATCCACCATCCTTTTGAACAATTCACCCCCATCTTCCCCGCAGTGTTCAGAAGCAGATTTTATAAAAGCTATAGAGGAGTTCAGCAATGAACTACCCGACTTAGAATCCGCTTCATCCTACCAAGATTAGAGTAACTAAAATATCTCCCTTCATTCTTCCCCTCCATGACTCCATATTTCTTTTCCCACTCACACACACACACATGTTTGTTTATTTTTTATTTATTTAATTAAATCATCACATTGTATCACCCAATCAGAATCTAAATTTAACAGTAAAATCATTCCATTGCATTTCTGACTGATGTCCTCGTATTAATGTAACACCCGCGAAGAAAAAAGACCACCGAGCGAACGTCTGAATAACCAGCGTAACAGCGACTCAGTCGTTTACCTGCTTTTCAGACCTGTCAGTTCGTTCAGCCCGATTCCAAACGCCACGAGACGTTTAACTTCGGGATAATAAAAGATAGTTGTTGCGCCCTTCCGTCGACTCATCCTTCCCCGAGTCTGAACGTAACAATATCCAACGCGCATTTTTCGAAAGGTTTAGTAGGCGTATCCGTGATTATTAACGGTACTTTATTTTTTCGCGATAGTTTATTTTTCTGGCACAATTCGCATTTTGCAATGTATTTTTCTACATCTTTCGTTATTCCTGGCCAATTATAGTTTAGGCGGATTCTTTTTATCGTTCGTTCAACTCCTTGATGTCCTCCTGTGGGTGCATCATGATATTCATATAATATTTGTTTCTTGTCTTCCACCGTGTATATTTTTTCTTCGTCGGAGTTTGTTTCTTCTTCTATTGCGAGGGTCTCTCGTTCTTCCTTTTCTGTTTCATGCGCTTCTCTTGTTACATTGCGGCTCAGTGCTTCGGCGTTCGCGTTCGCTCGTCCGGCTTTATGGATGATTTCATAATCATATTCTTCGAGTTTTAATCTCCATCGGATCAATCTCGATCCAGGATCGTTCACATTAAATAACCAGATTAATGGTTTGTGATCGGTTACGATTTTAAATTTCGTACCGTATATATATGGCCTAAAATGTTTTATAGCCCATACAATCGCTAATAATTCTTTCTCGGTTGTATTGTAATTCTGCTCCGCCCGCGATAAAACTCTGCTGGCGTAAGCAATTGGCCGGTCGTTACCTACTTTTCATTGTGACAATACTGCTCCGACTGCATAGTCGGAAGCATCAGTGGTCACTATGAATTCTTGATTGAAATCTCGATACGTTAGCACTGGCGCTGTCATTAATCTTTCTTCTAATATTTCGATAGCATTTTGCTGTTTCATAGTCCACTCGAATTTTTCCGTTTTCTTCGTTAATTTTGTCAGTGGCTTGGCTATTTTTGAAAAATCTTCTATGAATTTTCTGTAATATCCGGCTAGTCCTATGAAAGATTGTATATCTTTTACTTTCTTCGGCGTCGGAAATTCCTTTATTGCCGTTAACTTTGACGGATCCGGAGATATTCCATTCTCCGAAATTATGTGACCTAGATAAATTACTTCCTTGCGCAAAAATTCGCATTTATCTGGTTGCAATTTTAGATTATTTTCTCGGAGTCTCTGCAGTACTTCCTTGAGTCTTTTATTGTGGTCCTCTAGGCTCGCTCCATATATGACGATGTCGTCTAAATAAACTAGACATTTAAGTCCTTGCATTCCGGTTAGAATTGAATTCATTAGTCTCTGGAATGTTGCTGGCGCATTTTTCAATCCAAACGGCATTCTATTAAATTCATAGTGTCCGTAGGGCGTTGAAAAAGCTGTCTTTTGTTTATCTTGCTCAGCCATCGGTATCTGATGATATCCTGACGCTAAGTCTAGTGTGGTAAAATATTTAGCGTTTCCTAACTGGTCCAGTATCTCGGTGATATTGGGCAGTGGAAATGAATCGCCTATTGTTAAATCGTTTAGCTTCCGAAAGTCTACTACGCAAAAACTCGCATTTATCTGGTTGCAATTTTAGATTATTTTCTCGGAGTCTCTGCAGTACTTCCTTGTGTCTTTTATTGTGGTCCTCTAGGCTCGCTCCATATATGACGATGTCGTCTAAATAAACTAGACATTTAAGTCCTTGCATTCCGGTTAGAATTGACTTCATTAGTCTCTGGAATATTGCTGGCGCATTTTTCAATACAAACGGCATTCTATTAAATTCATAGTGTCCGTAGGGCGTTGAAAAAGCTGTTTTTTTGTTTATCTTGCTCAGCCATCGGTATCTGATGATATCCTAATGCTAAGTCTAGTGTGGTAAAATATCTAGCGTTTCCTAACAGGTCTAGTATCTCGGTGATATTGGGCAGTGGAAATGAATCGCCTATTGTTAAGTCGTTTAGCTTCCGAAAGTCTACTACTACTCGGAGCTTTGGTTTTCCGGATGCGTCGGCCTTTTTCGGTACCACTAAAGGGTGCGTTCCATTGACTCGCGCTTGTTCGGATTATGCCGTTTTTCAGCATTTCTTGCACTTGTTTATTTACTTCCGTCTTGTGCTTATTGGGAAGACGATACGGTCTCGTGTTCACCGGCGAGGTATCAGCGCGCGTGTTTATCTCGTGCTCTACCGTCGCGGTGCACGTCAGTGGTTCTCCGTCCAACTGAAATGTATCGCAATATTCTTCGCATATCCGTAGGAGTGCCTGTTTTTCTTCCGTATTTAAATGTTGCGTGCGTAGTAGTTGTCAGATTTGTCTCGAGCTAGTAGGCTTAAAATTTTTTCTTGCTTGTATCGTGTATATTTTGGATTCGATTTCGCGTTCTATGTCTTCGAGTGTGACGTTCGGCGTCTGTATCTCGACTTCCGTATCGGTTGTATTTATGATACTAACGGGACACGTGTAATCCTTCGGTTCTACTAAGCAGTTTCCAAGGTAGATTCCTGGAGCTGTTTCCTCTGCTCGTACTATTCCTATCCGATTTTGCTTCGTTATCGCTTTTACGATGGTTTCGCTGCGCGGTTTTAGGATTGTTTTGTTAAACGTATGGAATCTTAGCACGGCTTCTCCTATTTTTAATTGATTTTGATTATAATCACAGGATACCGAATGTTGTTGAAGGAAATCAATTCCTATTATTCCTTCATATTCTATTGGAATGTCGTCTCTTACAACGTAAAATGCATGTTTTACCTTGTGATTTTCTATCTTGATCGTGGCGTACATTTTTCCTATGGTGTGTACTTTATGCCCGGTTATGCCTGTAAGCGCGATTTTACCTTCATGTATTAGTGTGTCATCCTTTAAATGTTTCAATTTTATTAATGAGATGGTCGACCCTGAGTCGTACAACATCTGTATTTTTCCGTCTTTTGCTTGTCGCATTGGTAATGTTATTAGCAATAAATCCGTTTTTTTCTGTGCGCGTGACATATCTTTAATATGTGTAACGCGATACTCAGATGCAGGTCGCGGTTGTTTCTTTCTCGCTTTATCCTGCTCGTCTTCGCTGCTGCTACTTGCGCTATCGGCGTTCCTTTTCTGTTGTCGCGATTTCTTTCGGTCGCGTATATTTTCTTCGCGCGTTTTTTGCTGATTTCCGATTTTTTGTTTATCTGTACTATGTTTCGGTTTTCCGTTTAGGCTCCAGCATTCGTCGCGGCTGTGTCCTGTTCTTTTGCAATGCGAGCAGTATTTACTTATTGCGTTTATTCGCGAGGGTTTTTCCGGTTTCGGGAGCGCATATCGGCTACTTCGACAATCGCGTCCGTAATGTCCGTTTTTTCCGCATTTAAAGCATTGCGGGTTCGAACTTCGACTATTTCGCGAGTAACTTGTTTCGGTTTTATTTTTATTAATAAAACTACTTGTTGACGCTGTTCCCGGTCTGAGTTTTTCTTCGGCGATCGCGCCCGTTATCGCTTCTTGGAGCGTCGTATATCGCTGCGCGCGTGCGAGTACTTGTAATTCGTCCGAGGGTTTTTCCGGTTTCGGGAGCGCATATCGGCTACTTCGACAATCGCGTCCGTAATGTCCGTTTTTTCCGCATTTAAAGCATTGCGGTGTCGGATTTCGACTATTTCGCGAGTAACTTGATTCGGTTTTATTTTTATTAACAAAACTACTTGTTCTCGCTGTTCCCGGTCTGAGTTTTTCTTCGGCGCTCGCGCCCGTTATCGCTTCTTTGAGCGTCGTATATCGCTGCGCGCGTACGAGCACTTGTAATTTGTCGTGTAGCCCGATCTGGTAATTTATTAACGCCTGCTCTTGGATTGTTTGTTGAATTGTGCGTTTTGATGATGCGGAATGCTCTTTTCCTTCAATCATCGAATCGTATAATTTCATCGCTAGTAAATCAACGCGTTGTCAGAAAGCGTGCGCAATTTCATTCGGCTTTTGTTTTAGCGAATTGAATTCAATCTGTAAATGTGTCGTGCTTTGTTTCGACTGGTAACAAGTCTCGAGTTGTTGTTTTAGTTCGTCGAAAGTCTGAATATTTAGTGTTTCGAAAACCTGCATGGCTTTTCCTTTTAGTTTCGTATATAAAATTGCTCGGATTAAAGATTCTTCATCCGCGGGATTTATGTTTTGAACGGCGTACGTGCATGCATTTAAAAATTCTAATAACTTATGTCGCGGAGTTCCGTCAAATTCGGGAATTATTGTTCTTGCTTTTTTTAACGGCAAGTAGTTCGGAGCAATGCTACGTCGGTTTCTGATGCACGGTCGGTTCGCCCGTATGTGGTATTAAACGCGTCATTATCGTTCTCTCGGCGGGGACATCCGTGACGTGGGAAATCCATAATCGCGTCTTCTACTCGCGTTACTCCCCTATTCAATGCCCTTATTTCTGTGCGCATTTCATTTAGTATTTCGAAGAGTTGCGTATCATCTCTTCTTTCCTCGCGATGTGTTTTCGGCGGGTTCGCGGGAGTGCGTTCTTGCGGATTTCGCGATTCGGCCATATTATTTTCCTGTTGGCTATAAATCTCTTTCGGATCGAACAGATCGCTCTCGTAGGAAGTTAGCGAAAATTCGCGCCCTAAAAATACTCTACTTGGAGTTCTGCTAATGTACGGTCGCTTACGTCTAGTCTCGCGTTGAGCGTTGTCAGTGAGGTCAGTCGTATTACGCGGGAGTAGGCTTTCGTCCAAATTGTTAAATGGAAATTCGCGTTCTGTGACGACGTTTTCCGGTAACTCGGGCTCGCTTTCGCTCGAGTATTGCGTTTCTAAGTTTTTCCGCACGTTATAAAGATTTTCTCGCGGTGTTAAGCTTAATTCAATCGCTCGTCGGGCTGGTTTGCTCAGTAACCACGATCGGTTCGCTATCTGTTTCGGTATATTCGAACCTTCCGACATTCACGCAGTTATAATTATTAAATTTTTTCGGACTTACAATATTATGACGACTCGCATGATCGCTCGCTGTTTCAGTAGGTCGCTGACGCTGCAGTCCTTCGCTCGGCGGCTGATAAGGCTGACGATATTCGTCGTACGGCGGTCGTTGTCCGGCGTCGGTGCGTTGTTCGTAGAGTTATCGTAGGTCGCGATGCTTGGCGGCTCGCGTTTCTGCTACAGCTGTTGTGGCGATGCTCGTTCTGTTGTCCTTGCGTTGTCTTCCGTCGATTGTGGTTTCCGTCAGCTTACGTTTTACGTGTGCTGGCGTGCCTGCCCTGTTTACACTCGGGGTGCTTTGCAGGTCTTGGAGAAGGCTTGGCTGCTTCCGTTCGTCAACTTTAATTCGATTGGTTGCTGGCGTGCCCGTTTTTGAATACAGTTGTGTCTTTTTCAGGTCTTAGCGGGATGAGCTCGCTGACGTCCTTTGGCAGATCCCACCGCTGCCACCAAATTATGTTATGCCTCCGGAGAGGCACGGTAGTTAGGATCGTTTGCCGGAAGGAATTTGGGAATTCGGGCTCCGCCCGAGTAGTTCACTGAATTTATTATAATTAAAAATGACACTTTCGTATTCTGAATAAATGTATATATAACTATTTTATTCGTACTTGGTTTAATTACAAAGTCTTCGCACGTCTCTCGCGTCGCGTATCGCGATATCGGATATCTTGGCGTGGCGTGTTCGGTCGCAAGACTCACTTCTCGATCTTCCGTATTTCTTTCTGCCGACTGCGTGGCGTTAATTTAATAGTTTCCCGTAACAAGCGTTATTGACTGCCCGCGTAATGTTAATTAATGATAAAGACTGCCCGCCGCTCGTTAGCGATGGGTCTTTTTATTATCTCCCCTTGGTTTTCCAGAAGGGGGTCGTTTAGCGACAAGGCCATGTGTCGCTCGATTTTGACGGCAAGATCCGGGTGCAAGTTAAGGAGTTTTAAGTAGGACTTCTTTCCTTGCATTTTCGCAATTTCCGTATTCCGCTTCTAAGTAGGATTTCTTTGGTTGCATTTTCGCAATTTCCTTATTCCGCTTGCCCTGATTTCCGCGTTTTCGCAATGAAGTGATTGCGCGGTCGCTCCGGCTTCGCGCGTGGCTCGCGTTGTCAGCGCTTCGCTCGGTTAACGTTCGTAACGTGATCTGTATTCGCGTTACATGTTGAGCAATGTCTTATCGTATAAAATAATATATCTCCAAAATAATATGTATCTAGTAATTCGTATATAGCCTTTTTGGGCTATAACACTATTATATTGTGTGGAATTGCATATACTGCAAGCGAATAGGAAAATTCGACGGCCGAACATGTGCGAGCGGCAAACGTTTTCGCTCAGTCCTGTTCGTAGCCTGCCCCTATGCACAAACTTACACGTACACGCGGGCGTATCCCGTTTGGACACGGAACGATTGGGCATTGCTCGATTGCACACGCATTATTGGACACGTTTTATTGGACATTGCTCGATGGACACGACACATAGTCCTGCCGCTAAACGATCTCCTCCCGGGAAACCAAAGGGAGATAATAAAAAAACCCATCGCTAACGAGCGGCGGGCAGTCTTAATAATTAATTTGTATCGAGCGGGCAGTCAATAACGCTAATTACGGGCAACTATTAAATTAAAGCCACGCAGTCGACAGAAATAAATACAAAAGATCGAGGAGTGAATCTCGCGACCGAAACTCGACTCCAGACACGCGCACGCCAAGATATTCGCTATCGCGATACGCGACGCGAACTAACGTGCGGGAACTTTGTAATTAAGCCAATTTGTGAATAAAATAAATATATATATATATTTTTTCATTCCGACTACAAGAGTGTCATTGTCAACTACATTAAAATCATTGAGTCTCTTGGGCGGAGTCTGAATTCTCAAATTCTTTCCGGCAAACGATCCTAACTACCGTGCCTCTCCGGAGGCATAACATTATTTGGTGGCAGTGGTGGGATCTGCCGGGGCATCGCCAGAGCTCCTCCAAGACCTGCAAAAGACACGGTTGTGTTAAGAACGCCAGAAATCGATTGAAGCTAACGGACGGAAGCAGCAGCCAAGCCTTCCCCAAGACCTGCAAAGCACCTAGGATGTAAACAGAGCGGTCACGCCAACACACATAAAAGTAAGCTGACGGAAACCACAATCGACAGAAGACAACGCACGGACAACAGAACGAACATCGCCGCAACAGCTGTAGCAGAAACGTGAGCCACCAAGCATCGCGACCTACGATAACTCTACGGACAACGCACCGTCGCCGGACAACGACCGCCGTACGACGAGCATCGTCAGCCGTATCAGCCGCCGAGCGAAGGACTGCAGCGTCAGCGACCTACTGACACAGCGAGCGATCATGCGAGCCATCATACTATTGTAAGTCCGAAAAGGACCCCGCACCATTCTTATGGGAAAATGTCTTTCTGCGGATTTGACAAATTTTTGGATATGTTGTAGTTCTCGTCTCTGAACAAATGTCTCAATAGGCACAACTTGATCCTATGAGCCGTTTCCGCGCTATAAACCCTGGAAGGTCGAGTTTTAACATGTAAAAGTATAAGCTTTTCGACTCGATATATGTGACCTTTGGTCGAATGTATGTGCGTGCGTGCGCGCGTGTGTGTGTAGAATTGCGTAGGTTAATATATGCGAAAAAAATATAATGTATGTTTTGTCATGCATAATATTTTTATATATGTCGGATGTCGCACAGTCTGTGCCAAATACCAACAAATACTCTTGAGAATATGAACATGGCTACCATATGTTCATACATATCATATTAGATAATATCATATCTGCTATATATTATATAATCCTATCTTTATACATGTTGAATTGTATGCCTTTTAGTATCTGTGCATATCAAATCCAAATACACACTGTCTAGCTGCTTAGTTGCATACGAATATATAAATGTAGTATCAAAGAATATATGTATATTAAACTTATACATACACATTATATGTCCACTTTTATAATTGACATACATTAAAAATTCACATACACTGGACTGTACCACGTACATCCATTGGTTTTATACGGCTTTTAACAATGATTGGCACCAATGCAGTCAAGAGTTGAAGAAGAAAAATCTATCCTTCTTCATTCCGTTCTCCAACTTCCCGTCACTCATAGTAAAAAAATTAATTTTTAAAAATTTAGTTTGTACCTCAAAATATTGGTTTTCAAGCAATAACGAGAGACGAATTCGTTGAAAGACACGTTAATGATTTTGCTAATGGCCTGTACAATCCACAACCCAATGAACCCAGTAATTGTATACATTTATGGCACCTATGCTTACGTACACAAAAGCAGTAACTTCCGTACCTTAAGGCAATCTTACTGTCGTCATAAAGGTCGCCATTTAATTAAACCTGCTCTTATTGTGGCTCCGGATGGCTACATACTGACAATACAAGGTCCATATTTTTTCGATTCAAGTAATAATGATGCAGAGATGTTCCGAAATGAGTATTCCAGAGATGGCGATGTGATGAGAGCATGGTTTCAAAATGGAGACATTCTTGTAGTTGATCGCGGATACCGAGATGCTATACCTATGCTCGAAGCGTTGGGAATTTACGTGAAAATGCCATCTATTCTCGAGCCTGGACAACGTCAATTTTCCACTGAACAAGCGAACGAGTCACGTTTAGTTACCAAAACTAGATGGATAATTGAAGCTAGAAACGGCCATATTAAAAACATCTTCAAGTTCTTTGCACAAACCGTTATGGCGCATGTCACGAATCTCGGTGATTTCTTCCGCATAGCAAGAACAATTATAAATAGGTATCACCCATTGATACACATGGAAGGTGCTAATCTTCAACTAGTCCAACAATTATTAGCTAGATCCCAGGAGCCAAACGTTGTACAGGCTCAAGTAGAAGTGGAAAATCTTCGTATGAGAAATGCAAGATGGATTCGCTTGAATCACAACCAGGTTAACGACTTTCCGCGCCTTGACATAGATTATCTTAGAGACTTGACCGTTGGAATATATCAGGTACAACTTGCAGCTGGATATATCCAAGATAGGCTTCAACGAGAAGACAAAGAATTCCATATAGATATACTCACTGAACGTGGTTTCTTGAGAGTGAGACAATATTCACGTTTCCGGAATGCAACAACACATCAATTATGGATAGTGTACAACTGTCTTGAAGCTCTTGAAAACGATAATATTGGTGATAACTATATTCTTGGATATTACTGTACTTGTCAATCCGGAGCAAGAATTGTTGGATGCTGTGCACATGTAGCAAGCGTAATCTGGTTTCTGGGCTACGGAAGACACCAACAAAATATACGGTACCCTGACACATCTCTACTTCATTCAGTATTAGATGCTGGTCAGAGACCACTGCAGCAAAATCCAAATGATCCAATACTCATTGATGAGTAATAATGTTATTGATTATCACTCACACACACACACACATACACACACACAGTTAGACACAAACACACACACACACACACACACACCCCACGCACGTACGCACGCACACACACCACGCATGCACGCTCACACGCACATACAATTTGACCTAAGGTCACATATATCGAGTCGAAAAGCTTCTACTTTTACATGTTAAAACTCGACCTTCCATGGTTTGTAGCGCGGAAACGGCTCATAGGATCAAGTTGTGCCCATTGAGACATTTGTTCAGAATGACGAGAACTACAACATATCCAAAAATTAGCCAAATCCGCAGAAAGACATTTTTCCATAAGAATGATGCGGGGTCCTTTAATAAATATAATCGCGTGAATGTCGGAAGGTTCCAATATACCGAAACCGATAGCGAACCCATCGTGGTTACTAAGCGAACCAGCCCGACGAGCGATTAGCGTAAGTTTAACACCGCGAGAAAATTTTTATAACGCGCGAACGAACTTAGAAACGCAATACTCGAGCGAAAGCGAGCCTGAGTTACCGGATAACGTCGGCACAGAACGCGAATTTCCATTTAATCGTTTTGACGAAAGCCTACTCCCGCATAATACGACTGACCCCACTGATAACACTCAACGCGGGACTAGACGTCCGCGACCGTATATTAACAAAACTCCAAGTAGAATATCTTTACGACGCGAATTTTCACTAACTTCCTACGAGAGCGATCTGTTCGATCCGGAAGAAATTTACCACCAACAAGAAAATAATATGGCCGAATCACGAAATCCGCACGAATGCACTCCCGCGAACCCGCCCCAAGCCGCGGTAGACGAGGAAATAGAAAACATGCGACGATCCATTCGCCAGATGGACCGAAACATAGCGGAGGCGAGTCGCACGCCGCCTCCCGAAACACATCGCGAGGAAAGAAGAGATGATACGCAACTCCTCGAAATACTAAATAAAATGCGCACAGAAATAAGATCATTGAATAGGCGAATAACGCGAGTAGAAGACGCGATTATGGATTTACCACGTCACGGATGTAACCGCCGAGAAGACGATAACGACGCGTTTAATGCCACATACGGGCGAACCGACCGCGACATCAGAAGTCGACGAAGCATCGCTCCGAACTACTTGCCGTTAAAAGAAGCAAGAGCAATGATTCCCGAATTTGACGGAACATCGCGACATAAGTTATTAGAATTTTTAAATGCATGCACGTACGCCGTTCAAGACATAAATCCCGCGGATGAAGAATCTTTAATCCGAGCAATTTTATATACGAAACTAAAAGGAAAAGCCATGCAGAATTTAGAGACACGAAACATTCAGACTTTCGACGAACTAAAACAACAATTCGAGACTTGTTACCAGTCGAAACAGAGTACGACGCATTTACAAATCGAGTTTAATTCGTTAAAACAAAAGTCGAACGAAACCGCACACGCTTTCGGACAACGCATTGATTTACTGACAATGAAATTATACGATTCGATGATCGAAGGAGAAGAGCATTCCGCATCATCAAAACGCACGATTTAACAAACAATCCAAAAGCAAGCGTTAATAAATTTCCAAATCGGACTACACGAC
>NW_021851199.1:34248-35200 GCF_003651465.1 Formica exsecta
TTGAGACGCGAGATATACAAACGTTCGACGAATTAAAGCAGCAACTCGAGACTTGTTACCAGTCAAAACAAAGCACGACACATTTACAGATCGAATTCAACTCGCTAAAACAAAAGCCGAATGAAACTGCGCACGCTTTCGGACAACGCGTTGATTTACTAGCGATGAAATTATACGATTCGATGATCGAAGGAAAAGAGCATTCCGCATCATCAAAACGCACGATTCAACAAACAATCCAAGAGCAGGCGTTAATAAATTACCAGATCGGGTTACACGACGAATTACAAGTACTCGTACGCGCACAACGATATACGACGCTCCAAGGAGCGATAACGGGCGCGAGCGCCGAAGAAAAACTCAGACCGACAACAGCGAGAACAAGTAACTTCGCTAATAAAAATAAAACCGAATCAAGTTACTCGCGACATAGTCGAAGTTTGACCGCGCAATGTTTTAAATGCGGAAAAAACGGACATTACGGACGCGATTGTCGAAGTAACCGATACGCGCTCCCGAAACCGGAAAAACCCTCGCGGATAAACGCGATAAATAAATATTGCACGTACTGCAAAAGGACAGGACACAGCCGCGACAAATGCTGGAGCCTGAACGAAAAACCGAAAAGTAGTACAAATAAACTAAAAAAATAGAATTGTCCAAATTAGAAACTTGCATATTGCTTCCTCATCATTTTATCTTACAATGCTTAAGCTGCTTTAAGCATGCGAATTTTTCAATTTTTGCTTTCTCATAGAGGAAGCTTTGTGAGCGAAATAAAAATTAAAATGATTTCTTTCACCAATCCTCACTAAATTCAATATCAAACATCCTTTAATAATACTCTACTCATGTAAAAAATTTAATCCGATATCTCAAATTTTCTGAAAGTTGCAGCGTGTACAGGCATTTCTCAAAAAATTCAAAATTTTGTAAAAAATGAACCCTTTCA
>NW_021851200.1:0-440 GCF_003651465.1 Formica exsecta
AACAGACAAAAATAATACATATATAAATATAACATATGAAGAAAGGAACACTGTTTATTATTATGCTTTAATTTTGCAAAAATAGATATAGCAACATTTCAAAAATATTACTAAGTTGTGACAAGCCGCTTTCGCGAGGCGGTGACGGATAACTCGGTCGGGATCCGGGGCTCGTGAAAGGGTATCGAGAGACGAACGAAAGTGATGTTAGGTAAAATATAATTTATTGCGTGTCGTGGTGTATATGTACAGCATGTGTATTTTATGTGTGTAAGCGTGTATAGGTGTGTGAATAAATGATTATGTGTGCGAGACGAGTGACGAGGGAGTGAGTGCGCAAAGTCGGTGTAAGTGCGTGACGCGGTCGCCCGTACGGCGATACGGCGGTGTGCGATGTATAAATGCTTACAATCGGTTGAATTTAGATATTAAGATATTAT
>NW_021851200.1:17195-20044 GCF_003651465.1 Formica exsecta
TACTATTTATTTTTTTTTATTTTATTTCTTGCTCCATATCATGTTTTTTTCTTTTATCTATCTTTATTGATATACTTTTTACTTGTTTAAAAATTTTTTAACTTTTTTTACAGGAAGGTATATTAGCTGTTTTTGCAGCACGATTATTATATCTTGTACGGGAATATAATTTTATGGTAATCATATATTTTAACGTTTGTATCCGGTGATCATAACACTTTTCATTTTTATCTAGCCATTGTGGATGTGTTTTATCTGTTGCATATATACATTCAGTCACAATTTTATTAAGAATCTGTTTAGATGCCCAGTGATATTGCCATGTACGATTGAATGCTATCAACTGTGTTTTAGTAATATTTATAAATGAAGTTGTTGGGCGCACTAATTTTGTCACTGTTGGAGCATCTTCATCTTCATTTAGATATTCGCGAAATTCAATATATTTTTCATTTGCTGCCGATTCATCCATAGGAGTTTTCATCATATCATTTCGACAATGATTACAGTTGCTTTTTGCAATACTTCGTCGCGCCACAAATCCAGCGAAATATGCGATAGCATTTTCATTATAACTGCTGTCAAGTGGATTTATACTTTCAATTTCCTCGATATCACATTCTTTGAAAAATATATTTACATCTTCAATAAACAATTCATTTTCAGATTTGTCATATTCTACATTAGCATTTACATTCAAAAAATTTTCAATCCTTTTCATGAGTTGACTTGGTTGACTTATTAGAGTTTCAATTTCTGGACATTGAACATTGCCTTTGTCACTGGTTTGAATATATCCTGTAGAAAGTATATGTCTAATAGATAATCGAATCATTCTTGCGGTTGGATTGGGGTTAAATCCTCCACGTTGTCTTAGTTTCGAAAATAAATGTTCCACTGAATCTTGATTACATAATCCTGTTGCAAGCTCAAATCCTTCATGCTGACTTGAAAGATTTTTAAAAATTGCGGGAATAGCTTTTATAGTTAAAGCAAAGCCTCTAAAACAAGGAATTTGGCTTATATTTTCTGCTGACCTAGACCATCTTGAGCACCATTTGACAAAATCTGTTAATAGATTTTCAATATCTGGATTTTTGGAAGATAATGGTCGTTTACCGCCAAATGAAATATTGAGACTGTAAGCGTTGCATGCATCAATAACGTTATTTAAGCGCTCTGCAAAATCTGCTGTTGCTTCCCACGTAATTGTATTTAATTCTTTTTCGTGGCCAGCTGTTTTTATTGCAGCAGCAGAAGTATGGCTAAATATCTGGAATGCTCTTTTCATATTCATTGATTCAAAACTATTTGGACGAATGTGTGCTTCTGTTATGTGAGATAATAAATTTGAACCTCCTTTTGTAGCGTTATCGATGGACCATGTCATTTCAAAATCTGAATACGACGCGATAATCTTACCATCACAGTAAATATTTCTATGTGTTCTGAGGAAACTTGCTAATCTTTTTACTAGATGTGGGAAGTCAAATGATGCATAATATTTTTTTCCATTATAAATAAAAAATGGATTTTCTGTATTAATACCAAGTTGAACATAAGCACTTTGATTACACGTGCCTTGATCACACGTAACAAGTTGCACATCAGCACCAGTTTCGCTCAATCTGTCTAAACATTCTTTCAATAATGTTATAATTTCATCTGCTTTCATGCATTTTCCTGGGAGAAAATATGCTAATGGCTGTCGCCAAGCATGACGCGCATTTAAGCTGTCTAAACAAAAAGCAAATACACATTTGGCTCTTTCTGATTTTCTTCCTAAAGGTCCAAGATCAATAAGACCTTCTATTTCATCTAATTTATATGAATATTCTTCGTAAGATTTTATCGCCATTTCATCCCATTTTAAAACACGCACTCTTTCGTCCATTGGTACATGAGAGATTTTTTCTTTCAATTTTTGAAATATGAAATCACAAAATCCTGGTCGTACATCATATTCTTCTAGCCATCTTCTAATAGTTCGTTGTGCAGGTAAGTTACAACCTGCTTTTCTTAACCGACAGAAAGCAGCGGCTGAATAATAATATAATTGTTTTGTTAGATTTTTTTCTTCCTCTGTATATGCTGCATTTGGTGTATGCAGTTGCAAATTTATCATAGCTTTTGCAACAGGATGTAGATCTTGTTCATCTATCAATTTTTTTATTATCTTTTTCTTTTGCTTATTATTTTTCGGCGTTTTACGTGTTCGTACAGTAGAATGTAATCGATATTTTAAATCTCTTATCTGTTTTCGTAATCGAATATTTTCCAATTTTAGGGAATTAATTGTAGTATATAATTTACGTATTGTTGTCATATTTTTTTCTTTGTTTTTACTTTCATTTGACGGAAGAGACGTAAAAACTCTTTCATGCATAGGCAGCTGAAGGAGATTATTTTTTTCGTCTTCCGTACTTTTATGTAATGGAACAGGCGTAAGAGCTCGTTTATGTGTAGGCGGCTCAAGGTATATCCATTCTGTAATGTCTTCCTCTTCCATAGAAGTATCAAAATATAAATTAGGTGCTTGATAATATTGTAACGGACGGCGTTTCATGAGATTCTCTGTACTATTTTTTATAAAAATAGAATCAGATGATGTTGATGTGGCAACTTTCTCTGTAGATTCCATTTCTTTCATATTTATTTCTTCACAATAAGCCATTTCTTTATTTCGTATGCTTTTGCTTCTTTCATCATTTTGTACATTTTTATTTGATAAAATAATTTTATTAAAAGAAATAGGTATTGCGTTTTGTTTTAAACCTTTATTGGCAGTGAAAGAATCTTCAGAAAAATGATCCTCGCACAATCCCGCACGTCTAATTGAGCTGGAAGTC
>NW_021851201.1:0-1111 GCF_003651465.1 Formica exsecta
AATAAAATACATGTGCAAATTAACATACTATTTCATAAAATTTTTGCACTTTTTTTGAATATTATTGTTGAATGTTACAAAATATTATATATGAATATAATGTAAAATGTGCGTATACTTTAAAACTTGGAGACAAATCGAATGGGTACCCCGATATCAGTGAAATATCGGCAAATTAATTAGTATTTAAATGCTACCAAAAAAGATTAATTATAACAGAATTAATTATGCTTGATATTATTCTGATTTATTTTATATGTTGCAAAGTATTTCAATTAAATTTTTTTAATTTTGCTGTTATCGAGTTTGATTCGTCTCGAGCAATTGGTACCCAAGAATTATTTGTACTCGCACATTTAATACAAGCTAGGATAAAGATGCATGTATTTCATTATCCACAAATATAGTGGTTCATAACCATATTTCCATAAAAATTGTTATGTCCATTCATTTTTCAATAAAGAGATATATTTTTTAATAATGGAAGAACATATTTTCTCGTGCGATTCTCAATCTCGTGAATTGAAGATAATGACAATGGTAACTGTCGTTGATTCGTTACCGAAATCAACAATGGTAACTGTCGATGTTGATTCGTTACCAAAATCATTGCTATTGGGAATAGTCCGGAAGATCCGGAATTTGTTCCCTCCTACAGCGGAGCCCCTGATATTCAACGACGGATCACTCTTCTCTTTGTGGATTGATCTTGCGGGGTCCGATGTAGAAGCAAGAAGTTAATCGTTCTCCATCTTTAGGATTGTTCTTGTTGTTGTCGGATATTAACCGGCGTGTTATCTGGCGGAGGGACCTTGATCTGGTCAAATTGTTGGGCCAGTTATCCTCCACTGAACGTGGCGATAACGCAGTTTTTTTTTATAACGGTATCTTAAGATTTATAAGATTTTATCCTGTTTAGCCAATCTTCCGCGAAACGGTACATATATTTTTATTCTCAATCGCGAAATTTGTATAAAATCACGTATTTGAAAATAAATCGGGCATTAGGTTCTATCTTCACAAATGTCCTATTAAAGACGCGATTATAAAAAGCGTTTCAAATGTCCGTCGAAACATTTTCGTATATAATAATTATATCGTTCCTTTGATT
>NW_021851201.1:1615-2952 GCF_003651465.1 Formica exsecta
GAGTGAATTATTCCGAATTTCATGATTTGATTTTGATTTGATTGATATTTAAGAATTTCGTATCGGAATTAAATATTCGTCAAATAAATTAATAAATTACATCGCGAAAACACCGCGTTCTTTCCACGTTCTTGGACGCGATCGCTGTCTTAGCTAAGGGGCCTTATCGCTGTCCCTCTCGTCAGATGAACGTTAGTAATGTTTCGTATCGGCGAGGAGTCGAAACAATCTTCATTATGGAGAATTATTTCTTGTCGGTTCTTGTAAGATCCATCCGCGACGTCTAGTTCGGTGCCCTGTTGAAAATTGGGGATGTTCGTTGCAGGATTGGAATTAAATCCAGGTTTTCCTGGCGATTCCTGAAAGCGATGATTTTGGTAGTAACTCAAAGACGACTGCCACACGCCTTTTCAAAGTCGAATCAGAAAATTAATTTAAATAGTATATTTGAAGAAAAGATATATTTTTCTTCCTCTTTATTAACAGTGTTCTTTCATCATTATTAATATTAATATTATTATTGTCTTAATGCTAAAAAAACATAATAGTAGATTGAACATGGATACAGCTATTGTGTATAAATTTCTATTTTCCAAGTAATTTCAAATTGTAATCAGTTTGGCCGTTTCTTTTAATTTTTTCCTCCACAAACATTATGGTTACGAACGAATGTATTTTATTAATTAATTTTTAATTAATATAATTTTTGTTCTTTTTTGAAAAAATTATTTCTAGGCACTGAGGATATTAACGTTAGTTTTTGTGGTTTCTTTTAAGAAATCATTTGCAGGTATTGGACATCCCGCCATTCTAGACGCGTCTTGAATAGTTTTTAGATATACCATTCTATATATATAATAAAATACATGTGCAAATTAACATACTATTTCATAAAATTTTTGCACTTTTTTTGAATATTATTGTTGAATGTTACAAAATATTATATATGAATATAATGTAAAATGTGCGTATACTTTAAAACTTGGAGACAAATCGAATGGGTACCCCGATATCAGTGAAATATCGGCAAATTAATTAGTATTTAAATGCTACCAAAAAAGATTAATTATAACAGAATTAATTATGCTTGATATTATTCTGATTTATTTTATATGTTGCAAAGTATTTCAATTAAATTTTTTTAATTTTGCTGTTATCGAGTTTGATTCGTCTCGAGCAATTGGTACCCAAGAATTATTTGTACTCGCACATTTAATACAAGCTAGGATAAAGATGCATGTATTTCATTATCCACAAATATAGTGGTTCATAACCATATTTCCATAAAAATTGTTATGTCCATTCATTTTTCAATAAAGAGATATATTTTTTAATAA
>NW_021851202.1:0-2184 GCF_003651465.1 Formica exsecta
ACAGTTGTACTGCATTGTGAAGAATCATTCTCTTTCTTATTAAATAATTCACATTCGTTAACATTAGCTGCTATAACATGTGGGTTATCGTTAGAATCAATATGCAACATGGTATTATGACGGCGTTTGCACCGCTGGCAACCCCCAAACGTGCACTCGCGATCTGCGTGAGAACGTAAACAGTTTAAACAGACCTTTAATCGTTTTGATTCACGTAATCTATCATGACTTGATAATTTACGAAATGACGGACAAGCGTATAACCAATGTTGATTTTTACATAATGGACATTGTTTGTTTCTTGTTGATTGTGCGGTTAAAGCTATAGATTTTTTATGAGATTTTATGTCAGGCAGTGAATTGTCCCATGGTTTATTTGGTGATATTAAAGTCTCTAGGATTGAACAACGTTAACAACGTTTATCCATGAACTCAGTCATAGTTGGTAGCTTCGTAAATTCGCGTTTAAACTCCCATTCTCGTTTTGTTTTAGTATCAAGCTTCGGCGTGATTAAATGGATTAATAACGTATCCCATGCTTGCACGGGTTGTTCAAGTTTTGTTAATGCACACAAGTGTTGTACATCGTCGATTAATTTTCGAAGACTGCCGGCTGACTCTTTCGAGATTATTGGTAATTCAAGTAACGCTTGTATGTGATGATGCACTATTAATCGCGTATTTTCAAATCGTGCTTTTAACAATTTCCATGCTGCGTCGTAGTTTTCATTGGAAAGGCTTAACGATTTAAAACATTGTGCTGCACGACCTTTCACTGCCGACTGTAAATAGTAAAACTTTTGAATTTTTGTTAAATTCGTGTTAGTGTCAATAATAGCTTCAAATGTATCACGAAATGTAACCCATTGATCGTATTCACCGTTAAACGTTGGAAGATCTATATTAGGTAATTTCAATAACGAATTCGTCTGTGCCGTAATATCTGCTGCCAGCGGTGCTGCTGCCAGCGGTGCCGTTGAATGTGTTGCTTGTTGACCTACGGAATTAGCTTGTCTTTCTAGAGCAATAATTGTGTAATACGAATCTTCGAATTTTGTACGCTCATCGACATCTATCTCTTTCGTCATCATTTCGATTTGGGATTGAATATCCTCATATTCAGTCAATAGATTTTCTGCGCGTTCTAATCTTATCGATAACTCCTTACATTTTGTCGGTTCGTTCTCAAGTTTCTTTAAAAATGACTGAAATGAAGTAAGTTTCGCCTTTATTGTCGTCCGCTTTCGTATTAACTCGTCTTGAGACATTATGAAAATCGTAATCGCACTTAAGATGTAATGTGATACTTATCTACGTTGTAGACGCATACAGGTTAGCCTCTTACACAGATTGAAGTACAGCAGTTGACTTCCGCAAATGTTACTTAATTAATGTATAATCAATAAGACTAGCTCACCGATTGTTGTCGCCACGCTTACAATATTTTAACAAAGAGCACTGCGCCACGTGGTTTCCCGCTTTCGTATGCCGAAAGATCCGGCTCGAAGGACCAAATGTTACCTATTTTTCGTGTGAAGGAAACTCGTGAGATAAAAAGAATTTATTCAATCACTTTATTTAATGTAATTGCCTTTAATAAACTCAAAAATATCTTTATATAAGAAGGTGAATACCGCGTGGCGACATGCTCGTACAACCCTTTTTTGGGAAAGCGCAGGCCAGGGTCGAGTCGGGAATCGAACCCGCGATCTCCGCCGGGATGTGCAGGCGCGCTAGGCACTGAGCCACCGGAGGCCCAGTTTTCGTCAGTTAATAATATATTGTCGAAACTTGTTTGATTTAAAAGATCGTCCGCAGAGGGGTCGTCATCATCTAAAATATTTATTAGATCTATAAAAGTAAAAAGATACAATAAATTTATGAATAATAGACTTAAGGTAATATAAGATATTATAAAATTGTTTATTGATATTACCAGGATTATCATGTATTTCCATGTTGTTACCAGACTCAATTTGATTGACATACATCTCTATTTCATCCACCGTCAGAATCTCGTCATCTCGATTTTCGGGTTGTATAGATAGATCAAATTCTGTAAAAGTTAAACATAAAAAATTTAATTAATACGATTTGTATGGCAACGTGCAATTTAAATACATAAATATATAATAATCATTTATTATATATTTATGTATTTAATAATTATATATGTATTAATAA
>NW_021851203.1:0-226 GCF_003651465.1 Formica exsecta
ATATATAATTATAAAAATACAGAACATTGCTTCGGTTTTAGAAAAAAACACAATTTTAATTATTTATTCATATTAATCTCTCTTAGACCAAATATATATTCTATATTTTTATTTGTAATGTTTGTTATTATATTTATATACAAATAAATACTAACTTAGATAATCAATACTTATATATACATTTATATTTAACTTATATCATTAAATTATATATATAACCAAATAT
>NW_021851204.1:0-621 GCF_003651465.1 Formica exsecta
TTAATAGAAAAATGATTGAATAAAAATGTGAAGACTTCATGTTAAATTAACGATTAAATATTAGCTTTTCGTTCACGAAATTTGACGATTGCCTTCGACATCGCAAAATCGCGAATAAATTATCTTGAATTTCATGATTTTGATTTGATTGATATTTACGGATTTCGTATCGGAATTAAATACTCGTCAAATAAATTAATAAACTACATCGTGAAAACACCGCGAACACCGCGCGTTCTTGGACGCGATCGCTGTCTTAGCTAAGGGGCCTTATCGCTGTCCCTCTCGTCAGATAAACGTTAATAATGTTTCGTACCGGCGAGGAGTCGAAACAATCTTCATTGTGGAGAATTATTTCTTGTCGGTTCTTGTAAGATCCATCCGCGACGTCTAGTTCGGTGCCCTGTTGAAAATTGGGGATGTTCGTTGCAGGATTGGAATTAAATCCAGGTTTTGCTGGCAATTTCTGAAAGCAATGGTTTTGGTAGTAACTCAACGATGACTGCCACACGCCTTTTCGAAGTCGAATCAGAAAATTAATTTAAATAATACATTTGAAGAAAAGATATATTTCTTTTCCTCTTTGTTAAAAGTGTTCTTTCATCATTATTGATATTAGTA
>NW_021851205.1:0-215 GCF_003651465.1 Formica exsecta
AATTTATCTAATAATTCTTCTTTCATTAAGCATCGTAGAAAAAAATGGTTCAGGACTTTTTGGCTTATTTGTCATCACGGAATATCGCTATGTACTTAATGGTACATTAATTAACACCCTGTATATATACTTTATTTTAAATATCTCTTTTTCTTTAAAAAATTGTATTATGTAGAAAAAAACACATTTCTTCTTGAAACATGATGTGTTTACTA
>NW_021851206.1:0-457 GCF_003651465.1 Formica exsecta
AATTTATCTCTGTTTCTGTACTGACCACGTTGCTCTACGCTGCCAGTTTAACAAAGTATATGTGTACATATATACAGTTCCGTCATTTTCGTTACGTGGATTTTAAGTCCCTACATCCCCATGGAGCGGAATAAGCGCAAGCAGAATGAACAGAACGATTCTAAAATGACTTTTAAATATTGTTTTTATCGGTCGTTCTTTATTATCGTGTACATAAATATTGAAATGAATGCGTTCTTATTGGAAATATTGATTAAAAATGTTAAATAAGTTAAATAAGTTTTAATGCGGTTTTAACTCTTTTGAAATAATGACTCGTGATTGGTTGCGCATTGATCCGCGGTGTGCTCATTACGCTCCATGGGGATGTAAGGACTTGAAATTTACGCTATTCCGCTGCATGGGTTCGCACCCTTAGTGTTGGCCAAAACGGAGTGCGCATGCGCGAAATAAGTAA
>NW_021851207.1:0-370 GCF_003651465.1 Formica exsecta
TAGGATAAAATCGGCGCAACGAAAATAAGATTTTACTATTTTATATAACTAATAAAATTAATAACGCCTTATTCATTAAACAAATTAAATAAAAATCAATCGAAAAAAATATTTTGTTCTTTTCAAATTTTTATTTTAATTTATATGTTAAATTGTACCTGTAATATATTTTAATGCATATTGAAAAAATCTAGTGAAAGTTATTTTATTTAATCTAGCCCATCCATTTTGAGGCAACGGATCTATCTACAATCTACAATCTAAATTCGTATCTACAATCAACAAATCTACTAATCCGTTACCTCAAAATAAAATAAAGTTTCACGCACCGGCACTGATGCGCAACAGCGGAGTTGTTGGTCTTGAGGCT
>NW_021851207.1:701-834 GCF_003651465.1 Formica exsecta
TTGCTCCGCCGGTGCAGGATGCCTCTCCTAGGCCTCCTCTTCCTCTCAGGAGTTAGGATCGCTACGTTGATCTGTAACATACAAAGAGAAGATGCAAATTGTAGTAACGCTCAAAATAATCAATATTTCAAAA
>NW_021851208.1:0-1861 GCF_003651465.1 Formica exsecta
ACTATAGAAAATTATAAATGATAATTCCTAGTTGGAATTCGCGTAAAGAAAAAATTGGTTGGTAGCGACTTACTCTTTTTAAGTAGAAGACGGACGGACAGCTTAACTCGGAGATTGTCGTTCGTGGTCGAGAGAGATGCCGTTGAACAAGACACTGGTCACAGTTTGCGATGTAAATGACTTTTAATAACTGCACTGAGAACGGACTAACTAATCGACTTGTAGATTGACTAGTTGAATAACCTACTGCCGGACTGATTCGTCAACCGGGTGACTCTGATGAAAACTGAGATGATGGAGTCTCGCGGGCTCCCTTTTTATAGTTCGTCGATTGGTCGAAGGTGAACATTTTCCGATGGACCCTTGCACACGTGATTTTGAGGTGAATAGCAAAGGTCTATGATTTCTATCGATGATGATGCGGTTATTTTGTTCGATATTTCGTAAGTTGATTTCATCGTCTCTTCGCTGGAAAGTCTATATATGGAATATCTATTGATCGGCCTAATATCTTTTTGTTTTTCTCGCGGTTACTCATAGGTATATTTACTGATAAATGATGAAATGTTTAAAGTTTAAAACGTTATGTGGTGCAAGATGTTCTATTTACCGAAAGACTTATTTTTATTGCCAATCGACGATCCTTGCCGCAATTTCGCGGAAGGAAGGAATCGTGGAGTCAGCAGGACGTAACAAATGCAAGATGTAAAAGTTTTTTGGATCGTTAATTATGAATGTAAAGTAAGATTTGCAAAATTATTTGTTTAAATAATAAAATGTTTAAACAAATCAGCAAAAAAGTTGAAAAAATACAGTATAGTGACCATATATTATAAGAGTTATTCGGGTAAGTGATTCTAGATATGGCATTAGATTTGTAAAGTGCATTGTTTTAAAATATTCAAACAATGAACGGTTTAAACAAATCAGCAACAAGATTAAAAAAAAATTGAATTGCTTTGTTTAATTGAAGTGGCTTAAGATATAAAAGATTTTTGAATTGCTCATTACATATGTTATTAACACACACAAACACACACACCACATAGCATACACACATTTTTCTTTAATATTGCATCAATAATCTTGCATTAAATTTTGTTTCTTATGCATTTTTGTTGTACTTATAATGGTAGAGGGTTGAATATTGAAAGGGTATTAACTACCCGTAAAACCGCTTATCGGCAAATGAAAAAATACGGATCAAATATTTTTGGTAGTTCTATATTTGTGCCAAATTTTAAAAAAATCGGAGTGTAACACTTACTCAGTAAGCAAAATGCACGCAATATGCCAGCAGATTGGCAACAGATTTCCTCAGCTCTTGCTAGCAATTTGGCATCTGTTATGTCCGCATTAGGCTAATGATCTGCCAGCAGAGCCTGCTCACAGAATCTGAGAGCAGATTGGCAGCAGAAACCGAGCAAGATCTGCTAACATGATTTGACATCAGATTGATGGCAGAAACCGAGCAGGATCTGCGAGCGCGCAAACTGACGGCAGATTGGTAGCAAAAACCGAGCAGAATCTGCAACTTTTGGCCATTCATATAAAATGGTGCATTTAAATGAATTTAAAGGATCTCAAACCCAAATGGCAAAATGACGGTAAATTTTAGTCACAAAATGATCAATTAGATGTCCTAAGCTGGGTCTCATAAAATCCGAAAATGGCGTCAATAGTTGATATATCACATTCACAAGACGTCATTTTCTGACATTTGTATTAATAACATATAAATATATAATATTACCCAGACAGCACTATGACATCCTCGGGAAATCCGAAGGACATCCAGGACGGACATTACGGATATCCTGTGGATATCCAAATTTTATCCCGGGATATACTCAGGATGTCT
>NW_021851208.1:7085-22767 GCF_003651465.1 Formica exsecta
TTTGTTTTTAACAACTGAGTCCGTTTCAATTGTAAAAACACCGATTCAATAATTGATTGCGACTCATGATAACAGCAAAATCCGACTTCACACTACATAAAATCAATTTACTTTCCATCTGCAAAATAATAAAATTTTTTATTAAAAGGGATTATTTTTACCTATGGATTGACTATGGTAAATTCCAATTCAATTGCATTAAAACAGGTTTAATTATAACTTTATGAAATCGTATAATTTCGCATTGAGGTGGAGATATATCATCCAACATTAATCTCGCCTGAAGCGTACTAAATTCGATTTGACTATTTTCAATCGGTTTTAATACCGCATTTTCGGTGCAGAAATCCCGATCGATTCGGATTACATTTTTTTAAATTCGTTTTAATCGACCATTTTCGGCAAGGAAATTCTGCTCGGTTTCTGCTATCAATCTGCCATCAGATTGCGCGCGCGCAGATCTTGCTCGGTTTTTGCAACCAATCTGACGTCAAGTCATGTTAGCAAATCTTGCTCGTTTTCTGCTATCAGATTCTGTGAGCATACTCTGCTTTGTTTTTGGCACCAATCTGTCGATTTAATCTGAAATAACAACTTCTGCACTAAATTTGTATCCTTTTTGCTAACAATAATTGATAGCAAGCACTTGGCATGATTTGCTTTCGACAGACTTGGCTATCTGGGGAGATATTTCAACCACGTGCGTGACGTTCGCGCACTCCCGTGGTACTCTGATACTAATATTAAAGAGGATCTTCCGAGACCAATTATCACCTTTATCTCAAGACTGAGATTGCACCACAAAGGGCCATCTTTTTAGTAAGAACATTTCTGCCTCCTCGGAGTGCTCTTGTGGACATTCTTTCCAGGACATGAACCACGTCTTCTTTCATTGCCCAAATTCGCACGACGACTCGAGTCTGCTCATCACTCAATTGCATAATCACTCCTGACATAACATTGAACATACCAACACTGGCTTTTACAAACAATATTAGGATTTTCCGTCTCTTATACAACTTCGCTAAGAAGAATAACTGGCTCATCTAATTACCGATACTTTCAGTAAATCTAGCTGATGGTGTATAGACGATTCCTATGGAAGTCTGACAGCCAAACGAAGAAGAAGAAGAAGAAGATATATACTGTGGTAAATATAGATATGATAGCAAATCCATCCCTGCCGAAAATGGTCGATTAAAACCGATTAAAACATAATCCGTTTTAATCGGTTTTAATCGGTTTTAATCGGTTCAATCCGCGCCCGGATTAAAAAGTAATCGATTTTAATTCCGAACGAACTATAATCGATTTTAATATCGCTTTCGCGGATTATTTCCAATCTAAAATCATTACATTCTAATCCATATTGTTCAATCCAAATAAACACGAATAATCAAATGGATATTGTGGCTGCCGCAGGTCACATTAAGCACAATCCGCGATACAATAGTACGACCCGCAACTTGGCGGCCCACGCGCTCGCGCGTCCGCGCGTAGTTCCGGGCGACGCCACTACGCGGCGTAGGTCGAGCGAGCCAACCTGGAAGTAGAAAGCGGTCAAACGGGGATATAAGGCGGACCCTCTGCGGAGAAATCGTATATTTGTTTTTAACAACTGAGTCCGTTTCAATTGTTCTATATTGTTATATAGTTTATTATATATTCTACAGTGTTTTTTTTTTAATATAAGTGTCTTAATACAATAAATTACTATTGTTGCAATATTTTTGTTCTTTCTTTTTTTGTCTTCTGTTATTTTTTTACTCAAACTGTTGACTCTTCACATGTTTTCTGTATAGTGAAAATTCTTATGTATGTATTGTTTTTACCACGTATGTTTTCAATTTCCATTGCGACAATTTACTGTTATTGCCATTTCCATTCAAATATCAGCGGAGTTGCCAAAAAATGGCGGACCAATCAGAAGTTGCTATCGTATGGCCAGACTCTGTTAAGCCCGTATCAGACTACGCATTGAAAATTGAAGATTGAAGATTAAAGATTGGAATTTGACTAATCAGAACAAAAGGGACTAAAATTTCTTTATTCTAATTGGTCGAATTTCAATCTTGAATCTTGAATCTCAATCTTCAATGCGTAGTCCGATACGGGCATTAGAGGGATTCTACTATATATAATATATCTATGTTTCTTCGTAAAATTCAGCTGAGTTCAGCTTGGACGTAACAAACATGGCTCCAGGAATAGAAAACATGACTCGATAGAAATGAACAGGAATAAGCAAGTTATTGCTGATTCAACCACGTTCGTGATACTACACTGTTCATAGACGCTTTGTCGAATTGGACTAATCGGGTCTAATCAGTTCTGATCGCTTGTCGTCGATGCTAAATAGCATGAAAAGCGAGATGATAATTGACGAGTGCAATCGCAGCGAGGAGGACAATCCGCAGAGGCAACCGTTGTCCAGAACAGATCTAGGCTTTCGACCACAAAAGGAGTTAGTATACAATAAATTGTTACCATACGCGGATAAGCTCGATGTGGAATCGCGAGTATGGCTCGCCCAGATTAAAGGAAATCTAGGACGTGCAGTCATGTTACGTGAGCTCAAGCCAGGATGTGTTTTTTGGACAAGCAGATTAAATATGTGAGCAATATGTAGCTTCGCTCTTGATATCATACATTTTTTCATACTATATCATGCTAATTTATTTATTAACATTTGATTTTGAATTGTCTTCTAGATATATAAAACTATATGGGATGAAGTTTAGTAAGGAAGATCATATAGCTTTCGTAAAATTGATATACGAACTTGTTACCATACCAAATTTAGATCCAAATCTTATCAACAAATTTGGTACTACCTTAATTCTACTACTGAAGTAAGGAATAGAGTTAAAGAACATTGTAAATTTAGTTTGTACATTAGACATTTTTGTATTGTCTGATATCTAAAATAGTTTCAAAAGATATTGTATACAAGATGTTTAAAAAAAGGGTCTAGAACTTTAAGGGCAGATAGTACTCACAAAATGGAGGAAGAAAGTCCTAATAAACATGGGTCGAAAAATTAATATTGTCGGTGTTATGAACAATTCTTCAACAATGAATTATTATTTCTTCATCTAAAAGAATTTGTTCTTCCAAAAGAAGAAAAAAAAGAATTCTTTAAACTGCGAGGTTTACAGAAGGTTTTCTATATGTCTTGCTCTTATTTTTACACATGCTTCACATTTTTGTACCACAGAATTGTGAATTCTTTAAAAAATTCCCAGCTTTGTTCTAACTATTTGACAGACATTATGTACTCTCTGATGTAATTCGTCATAATGTTTGTTTTCATGCCGTGCGAGAGCACCAGAAGGTACTAAGTCGCTTATTTAACCAAAATGAAGAATTGTTCATAACTTTGACAATAATAATTAATTTTTTGATCCATGTCTATTAGAATTTTTTTTCTTCATTTCGTGAATACTATCTGCCCTTAAAGTCCTGCACCCTTTTTTTTTTAACACCCTGTATATGCATATACACTAGATATATCATAGATATTCTATTTAACATAGTTAATCTCTTTTTTTTTTTTTTTAGGAAAAAAGAATTAATTAGTCCTGATGAGCTGGAACTTGCATGGAGACCTTTATATGAAATAATACATCCCTTAAAAGAGAATTCAGCAGAAATATATCGTCAACCTTCATGGTTGAAAAATATATTACATTGCATGATTCGCTCTGTAAAAATTTATTTCCCTGTAAGAATAATTTTTTTAAAAAAAGAGGCATTCTTTTTTCCAGATTCAGCATATAACTAATTCTATGTTTAACAATATTGTTGCAACAGTTGAATGCCACGCAAGAAATATTAGATGAGCTAAGACCAACGTTCTGTCCTTTTGATAGTACGACAATGTGTACAAGTCTTCAGACTTTAGAATGTCTTTTACCATTGCAACTACTTCCTGAGCATCATTCTATTGGACATCAGTTGTGGTTTGATGAATTTATGACTATGTGGAAAGTGTGTCACAATGCGCCACAATGGGAGAACAATATAATGTGGTTAATGGCAAGATTAGCAACTCACAATATTGGATACATTGACTGGGAACCGCATTTCCCTTTGATGTTCACTAGATTTATACGGTGCTTAAATTTGCCAGTAACATACAAGCAGACTCAAAACAGCAAGAATCATAAACTAGAAATAGCACCAATAGCTATATGGATAGTAGCAGTTTTGGTAAGATTGCTTGATTAGGCCCTGCACACAGTAGAGAAAATATTAGGAATAGGAATAAAATATTAAATATCAGGAGGAGCAATTTGGAATTATTTTACTTCAAACAAGGGAACGGAATGGATTAACGCATAATGAAATAAAAAAATAAAAATTAGAAATAATTAATCCATTCCGTTTCCTTGTTTGAAGTAATGTGAATAATAAGATATATTCTTTTAAAGTGTGTGTGTGTGTGTGTGCGTGTGTGTGTGCGCGCGCGCTCATTCGTATGTGTGTATGTGTGTGCATGTGTAGATTGATTCAGAACAAGTGTGAAAAAACTTTGATAGATTGTTTGGAGAGTTATTCTGAGTAAAAAATGTCATAAGTCCTATTTTCAATACTTACATAATTGTGCAGGAGTTTTAAAATTTGCTCAAGAAGTATTTTGTGAGAATTTATTATGAAAATAAACTGAAAATAAATAATATTTTACATTTTTCTGTTTTGTTCTAATTTCCTAAAGATTACATTGTATTAAACATGTGATTTTACTATGACCAATAAAATTTTAAAATTCCTGTAATTATGTAAGTATTGAAGACTTATATTCAATGACAATTTTTATTCTGAATAATTCTCCCCACAAACATTCTGTTAAAATTTTTTATACTCGTTCGAAATTAGTCTGTATATTTATTTCTTGCATATATACGATTACTCTTATATATGTGTGTACATATATCTCGTGCAGGGAAATGGCTCAAGCGCACAGATGTATTTGGAAAAATTTTTGAAAACTATGGAGACATATTTTTATCCAGCCAATTTTGGACGATGGTTGGGAAAGTTAAAGGAACTTCTTATCAAACTTCCATATCATTTCATCTTGCGCTTACATAAGTATGTAGACATTTAATATTTGCACTTTGATTGTAATATTTATATTATTTTATATTATTATTCTATATCTCCTCCCTCTCCCCAACCCAGCACAATTGTAGCCCATTTTAAAATATGTTTTTATTAAGATATCCAATTAAATAAATGTACTTACATGATTTTAGAGAAAGATATGCCAAGGTAACATGGGAAACTTCAATTCCCGACAGTTATAAATTAACTGATAGTGATGTCGATGCCTTTGTTAAAAGTATGTTGCCTGTAGCTATGACAGCTATGTTCAGTAAATTTGGTGTAAACGACGCCTGCCACGCTTTACAGTATCTTGCTACTATGAGACCGAATTTAGTAATACCAGATATGTTAGAAAGAATGTATTCTACATTCGATTCCTTGACCGAACCGCATAAACTTACAGCCTCGATGATCTGTATGGTAGCTGTTGCCAGACCAATGGTGCAAGGTTCTAGGAATATAAACACAGGTACGAAATTAACAATCTATAGATATATATTGCAAAGATATATTCAGGAACAACTTAACAAAATCAAAATAATAGAATATTGTTTATTACCTTAATACTTAGTTTAATACTTGGTTTATCTAATATATGTGTTCAACAACATGCTGCAAGCATGTGTTTTGGCATATGTCAAAAATAATTGTCCTTTTTTTTTCAAATACGCTATATATCGGGAGAGGAAAAAATATCTTGAAAACAAGGCATTTGAGAAAAAAATGTTACATACAAAAATTGTATGGTTTCAACAAATGCATCAAACAGCGATATCCATTTGACCTTGAGCGCAGTTATAAAGGAGAACTCAAGGTCAATTCTAAAATCTTATATGGAAACCCCCATTTTTTTATTCAATATTATTGTAACTTGTCTTAAGAACTTACCTTTTCAAAACACTATAATAAAGTTTCTTTCCATTTAATATCTTCCAAATTATGAGGCTTGAAAGATAGAATACCGCCATTAATATTATCCGAAAGTGATTTTTACGTGACCTTAACAATGCTAATTTAAAGTCACACTAACATTGCTATTTAATGCACCACTTAAAACCCTACAACTTCTATTTGAAATATTTTTTTAAATCTCGAAAATAAAGCATTTTTGAGAAAAAATGTTTCAAATAAAAGTTGTAGGGTTTTAAATGGCATTAAGTAGCAATGTTAGTGTGACTTTAAATAGCATTGTTAAGGTCACGTAAAAATCACCTTCGGGTAATATTAATGCTGCAGGTACTGTATCTTTCAAGCCTTATAATTTGGAAAATATTGAATATGGAAAGAAACTTTATTATAGTGTTTTGAAAAGCTCTTAATATAAGTTATAAGAATATCGAATAAAAAAAAAATGAGGGTTTTCATTTAAGATTTTAAAGTTGATCTTGAGATTTCCTTTATTACTGCGCTCAAGGTCAAATGGGTATCGCCGTTTGATGCATTTGTTGAAACCGTACAACTTTCGTATGTAACATTTTTTTCTCAAATGCCTTGTTTTCGAGATATTTTACCGGTCCAATACTTTTTTCTCATCCGTACATTCATCTCTCTCATATATAATTTTATCTTTGTTTTCTACAGATTACACGTTCTCGGAAGGACCATCGCACGTACTGCCATTGCTGTTTTCATCATTACCTGGGATCGATCCAAATGACATTGGGAAATGTTTTGCTACGTTCCGTTTTATTTCCGTTTATGCTACGCTAATCCCCATTGTGGATTCCTCTAGATCAACTGCGATTATGACAGAGGATGAAAGGATGATTTGCGAAGCGACGTCGCGTTTCGAAGATTTTATATTGCAATTTCTGGACAGGGTATTCATGTTCATAGATTCCAGTTCGTTGGAGAGCGTGCGGCTCGAAAGTCGCGGCGGTGACTTGAAGAGCAAACTGGAGTCGATCGCGGAAACAGCGCTCTCTGGCGTATGCACGACACTTTTGATGGAGACCAGTGACGTGATTTTCGAGAGTGCTTTGCATAAATTACGTACATTTATGACAGAACGGATTCTCGAGACAAAAGTTGCAGGCCAATTGGCAGCGGTCGTGTGCAAGAGTTTCTCTCGCTTTAATGGACGTGATACACTGCATGCGCTAGTACCTGTACTTACGCAAACAATTTTACCGCTTGTTAGTGAGGAAGAGGACGTGCTGAAGGAGGAGAACTTGGATCATCGCCTTCTACATGCTATGCTCATATTGTCCGCGATTGTCGATACTCCAGGAAATAACTTGATACCACATATAGACACGCTGCTCAAGGTCCTCGATCGCGTTCTACTCTTAAGATCGACAGACGGAAATAAACTAGCCTGCCATTTACTAAAATGTATTCTCTGGTCATTGTCAACTATCACTCCATGCCAGTATAAATCCAGCAAGAGAGACTACAATGATCCTAACTATCCTTACATTAGAGATTGGGGTCAAAGTATAAATATTGATAACTTTTGCATCAAATGGTATATCCCTGGTGAAGAAGAGATTGCTGCTATACAACGAATATTCTCAAGATATTTGATAATTCAAATTGACAAGCTTAATAGATACTGCAAAGATTCTAGAGTCCTAAGTAGGTCAGTTCATACAATTTTTATTTCAATATTTTATATTTGAATTTACCTACAGAATTTGAATTTATAATAAAAAGCACATGCAATCTAGATTACTTTACAGAAATAGAAAACAAAATCATGTAAAATGTATATTGATCCTTTTTATATAAAATGTTTAAATTAAATTTCAAATAATAACACATGCACATATACACAGGTAAATAATCATATAAATAATTGTAGGGAGGAGTTGTTTGTCAGTTTAAATATCGTATGCAGCATTATTAGAGGTTCCGAATTTGTCCTACCAGTTTGGACAGAAGCACCACTTGAAATAGTCAAATCTTCCTTAGAGTGGAATGTATCTATAATGCCTGCATATGGAATTAGTGGACATGTTACAATGCCTGATGGTAGCAATGTTAGACATCATCTTGCTGAGATTATGAGCCAAGTCCAACAGACGATGCTTGAAAATGCAGAAGACAATACGAAGAGTTTCTTTGTACTAATACGGGTGCGTGTATGCGTGTATACATACACGTATATATATATGCTTTTGCGCGCACACATGTTTTTACAACTCGGTGCATAGAAACATAAATTTTTAAATGCGTTTTTCTTGCGAGTGTCTAAAGAGTTGGGTCGTATTATTTTATCATGGGCTAGTGGGAAGGTAGGACTATAATATATATATATATTGGATTCGGCGAAATCGGAGGGTGGTATTCTTCTTGTTAAATACTTATTAAAGTAAAAGTTTTAAATACAGTATTTCGAAGGATATTCTTCATATATTTGTGGAAAAAATGCTATGCCATAGATTTTTCAAATTAGCCAAACTTTTGTATTTTATCACTTTTTCAAAAATATTTTATTTAAATTGCAGATTTGGTCTAGTTTGTTACTGGGAAAAATACGATTGCGCGAATCACACGATGAACGACGCAAGACTTTTCAAGTCGCCAAAAGGATATTCGAAGATAAATTGATAGGAAACAAGGACCGAATGGGTCCATTGATATTGGAACGTTGTGATATTCAGCATGAGCTCCGAATACTCGCGCAATCGGTCGCATTAACGGAGACTCATAAACGAATAATGTTGGAGCTATTCACGCTGGCGATAAGCAGATACGCAGACGTGCGTTCGAAAGCTCAATCTAGCCTCTTCTCTGCTCTCAAAAATTTCCCATATTCTTATACATTTATAGTTTCTCGTCTTATCGATATTTTGGCAAAAGATACCGAAGAATATCACGATGCGTATAAGGTAATAATGATAGTTATAAAAATGCTAACTGTTAAATAAGAATGATTTGCTGAAAAAAAATATCACATTAAATTTTTAAACTATTTGAAAACAGGGTGTTCTGTATATGCTGCTCGGACCGCAACATGGTCCCATTATTACAGAGAGAGACTGGAGTATATTGAAATCATTGTGGCCAGCCATCGTACTTTCCAAGCCATCCGAGAAACTTTCTGTGATTCGGCTGAAGGAGAACATTGTAAATATTATAAGCAAATGCTTTTATATGAATACGATCGAACTCCAAATACCCGACAGATGCCTGATAGCTGCGCGCACATTGTGGAAAAACTTCCCACAACCGACACTGCCGCAGCCTAATGAGATTGAGACACAAAAGGGCGCGCAAAACTTAAAGCAACTCAGTGAATCTAATCTGATGGCATATACCGGTTTGCTTGATGAACTATTGCGTTGTATACTTGAAGAATCTTTACACTGGCGGCATAAATTAATGGCGATGAGTTTTATACGGGATTTGGTTCATCCAAATCAAATCTATTCCGCAAAAATAGTGCGTTATTTCTTGCAAGCGCTTATACATGATTCCTTGGAAGAAAGAAAAATTGCTATTAAAATAGTGGTATTTATGTTGAAACAACAAAAGCGAATACATCCAAAAGTATGCAATTTTTATTAGATTTTGTACAATAAATATTAATTATTTATATAAATTGTGGGTATATATGCATTAAAATGTTTACTTAAAGGTGACAGTTGATATATGCAATCTATCCAACAAGAACATATTAAAGGAAAAGGAGCGATCAGAAGGTCAAAATATCACGCCCGGAATAAGAAGTGACAATTCTTGGCTTCAATACAATTATGATACTCGTCCGCTAACCACTGAGCAATGGGATGAGTCTAGATACGTTCATCAACCGTACGTGGGCTATTATGTCTGGCCGAAATCCTTGGAAGTATATGCGCCTTCATCTCAACAGCCGTGTCTTGATATGCAAATGCGCAAGCTAACGGATTGCGAGCGAGAAATCCATCTCTTCTTTAACAATCCACAGAACATCGAGAAGTTCATAAGTTATCTCAGCCTGGAAGAGAAGAAGGGCAAAGACAAATTCAATGCGTCCAGATGTTTTCTATTTAAAGGCTTGTTTCGCAATTATGGGATCGTCCACTTGAAACATTTTTTGCCGCATTTGCAGCGACTGGTGACGGACAAGCACGAGAGCAGCCAACGATGCGCCGCGGAAATCACAGCCGGAATCATCAGAGGTGCCAAGCATTGGCCATTTCAGATGGTGTGCAACATGTGGCAAGAGTTATTGCCCATCATAAGAACCGCGATCGCGAATCTAACAGAGGAAACTGTCGTGGATTGGGGTATATGCTTCGCGACAGCACAACAACGTAGAGATCCAAATAGGCATCATTGGCTACTAGAGTGCCTGATGGAAGAACCGCCTCTGAAAGACTCGGAATCTTCGTTTGTAGAATGCGGTCGTCTTTACGTGCTGCAAGGCGCCTTAAATCAGCAGTCGTGGCGAGTCACAGAGTTACTGCAACGTCTATTAGTGCGCCTGGAAAATCGATTATTGACTAATCCGTTTCAGAATGTTCGCGAACGCCTAGGATCAGTACTGGTTACTGTATTCGACGCCGATCTAAAATTTCCGCATGACTCGTCTGACACTACAATTCCGCAAATGCAAACTTTGATTGATAAAATTATACCAAAATTGAAGCAACTTATAGAGGACGATGATGCAACCAAATTGAATGGTGTAGATAAAGAAAAGAATTTATTTAAAAAAGTTGCTAATGTTTCATTCGATGAATTAAAGGAAGTATCCATGGCGGAAGAAGAAGTTCCTAAGAGATTGTTAAAAACTATCTGCAAATGGATTATAGGTAGTCTATCCCGTTCGCAGTACGCTGCGACACCAGGATTTTATGAGATATTTCCGATTATATGTCAATTAGAAAGTTCGGAAGCGGACGAAGAGCTCAATAAGTTGTGTTTATGTACCTTGGCAACGCTCGCGCAAGCGTTTACATTGCCAGAAGTTATGTCAATAGCATTAACTGCAGTGAAGACGATGTCCGAGCACTCGTCGTGGTCTGCTAGATTCACTAGCTTGGAATTCCTTCAAGTATTAGTCTTTCATAACATGGGTATAATTCTTAGTAACGTATCGTGGATCGATTGCGTTAAGAATATTGTTCTGCGCTTATTAGAGGATGAGCGTTTAGAGGTCAGAGAGAAGGCCAGTCTGGTACTCGGCGGATTGTTGCATTGCACGTTCATCGCAGATGGAGAAAAGCTATTGGCAAGTTGCGAAAATGTTATTTAAAGCTTTTGTCTCACATAGTAATCGCATTAGCGTTCTAAAAAAGTTCAAGATTTAAAATATCTTTTATGCTTTTAGGAGGAATTTAAAAGAAAGGCAAGGACGCGGTTGCACAAGAAAAATAGCCAGGCCGATAATGCGTTGAGAAATATAGAAAAGGTCGATGCGGTACGCGTACGTCATGCAGGTGTACTTGGACTATGCGCTTTCATTCGCGCCCATCCATATGATGTGCCGAAATATGTGCCTTCAGTCTTCGAACATCTCGGTTTTCATATGAATGATCCGCAACCTATACCGGTAATTTTGTCGTTTTTCTTGATTTTTTTCTTTGAATATTACTCTACTACATGTATACATATATGTTTGCACTTGTTCAATTTGGATATATGATTATATTAATGAGATATAATCAGTTTCCTTGTAATACATATCTGAATTATAGATGACAATAAGAAAAACTCTGAGTGATTTTAAACGAACACATTATGATGGCTGGACAGGCATGAATGGTCATGCGCAACACTTTACAGAAGAACAATTGGTTGTCTTACAAGATTTAACAATGCCACCGTCGCATTATGCTTGAGAGAAAGAGGAATATCGGGGATTAAATCAGAGAAAGAGAAAAAGAGAGAGAGATCAGGGATTAAATTTTGTAATTTAATATGCAATATAGCAATTTTGGATATAATACTTAGGCCGGTATTCATAGTCAGTTCTTATATTTAAGACCGTCTTAAGCACAATTTTAAGATGTCCTAAACCAATCACAGAGCCGTATTAGCATCTTAAGACATTACTTAAGATGGTCTTGAAATAAGAAATGATCTAGAAATGATAAGAAAAAGATCTAAGGCATTATGCTTGAGAGAAAGAGGAATATCGGGGATTAAATCAGAGAAAGAGAAAAAGAGAGAGAGAGATCAGGGATTAAATTTTATAATTTAATATGCAATATAGCAATTTTGGATATAATACTTAGGCCGGTATTCATAGTCAGTTCTTATATTTAAGACCGTCTTAAGCACAATTTTAAGATGTCCTAAACCAATCACAGAGCCGTATTAGCATCTTAAGATATTACTTAAGATGGTCTTGAAATAAGAAATGATCTAGAAATGATAAGAAAAAGATCTAAGAACTGACTATGAATACCGGCCTTAAAGTGATAATTGAAGCAGAGCCGCGGAACCCGTTTCTGGCATCACTGTTCTGAAGATGTCTTAAAATTGTTCAAATAAAGTCCTTTCGTAATTTGTGTATTGGGTTTTAGTTTATAGTTCATTCGCTTATCGCTAGTGATCTAGTTTCCACCGAAGTTGTCAACCAGATTCTGTTTCGGTGCGCATCGAATTTAACGTATTGTTTCCACTGGAAGTAGAATAGAAGCAGAGAAAAGCCTGAGAGCGGCTATCCCAGCGTTTTTCGTACGATAGCTTTCGGTCCCGTACAGCAGCGCTTCTACGTCCATTTTACAGACGCTTGGAACTACATGGCCACGTCCACTTTCGGTGGCATGATAAAACAACCAATTGGTTCGTGTCCATGCTACGTCCACTTTTCGATACTGTCGGTTTCGGTTCATGTCCGTGCTACATCCACTTTTCGATATTGTCGATGCTGATAGTCATAGACATAGTATATCTCTATATCTAGACCGAGCGTTTGCCTTTATTTAAGGAGTGGGGGTAAAGGTGCACGTAGAAAAGGACAGACTCTGTTTCGTGCCTCTTGCGTTCTCTCTCTTTCATACATGCGTAGAAATAGAAGAACAGGGAATTGGGAACAGTGATGCCAGAAACGGGTCCCGCGGCTCACGGCTCAGCAATGGAAATGTGGCACATGTACGCGGTTCGCGCTTGTGTGCGTTACCCCTTCCATTGCTGAGCCGAGAACGCAAGGGGCACGAAACAGAGTCTGTCCTTTTCTACGTGCACCTTTACCCCCACTCCTTAAATAATGGCAAACGCTCGGTCTAGATATAGAGATATACTATGTCTATGACTATCAGCATCGACATTAACTGTCAAGTAAGAAATTTTCTATTTATCAGGTGATTGCATAAGTTCGTGCCCGATTTAAATATAAACTTCAATAGATTATATTTTAGAGATAACACTTTTATTAATCAATAGGAATGTTTTTTATTTTTATAGATTTTATATATAAAATAAATTTATCAATCTTATCTTTTAGAATAGGTATTTTATTTTTAGTTATTGCGCGTTTCGTTTCTGTTTTACTAGAATTTAATAAATCAAATATATCATTGAAGGTCTTGCAAAATGTTGCAGTTGCTGAAGCTGCAGCAAAATGAGGTGATTTAAAATCATGTTCTAAAAACGTAAGTGCATCACTTACCGAAGTTACTAAGAACTTGTACCGCTAAATTTACTTTCATTTTTTCATTTTGAAAGTGCACATGCCTATTTCTAACTTTAGTCGCAAGATGTAATTTTTCTGCGTCTTGTAATAAAACTAACTGCTTAATATATTTCCAACTGATTGTCTGATTCTCGTTATAATTTAAATCTTCCTTACTAATAGTATTTCTGACAAGTTTAATCATATGGCATGCATCATAAAAAATATATATACGTTTGGATTCATCAGCAGGATGGACAAAATATGGTACAATATTTTCAATTTCCATTTGTTTCAAATGTGCACCTAATTCTTCGCACATAGATATATTTGAAATGTGCTCCATCAAACGTGATACTGACAATATCTATATTTTTATCATAAAATGTACATAAAGTAGTCTTTAATAACTTTGCTTTTTCATGACCACTTAATTTATCAGTCAAATAATACGCAATTGGAAGTTTAAAATATTGGTTTATGGCAACTAACATAAAAACGAGAACTTCACTAGCAAGCGGCAAATTATTATTAGTAATATGAGCATCAACATCAACAAAACCATGTGATTTTCGTCCATCCCAATCGACTTTTTTTCTTATACTCATTTCATCTAAAGTTAAATTAAACACTATTTTTTTAACCTTTTTCTCGAGCATTTATAACTATATTGAGTACGGTTCTTAATGCTTGTTCAGATATACCAGGGTCACTATTAATATTTTGCATCCACGTTCGAAGAGTTGTTGGATGTGGAAGACATTTTAAAAATGTATTTCTTACAAATGAATATGCTGCAGGGGAATGAAAATGGAGCGTGGAAGCAAAACACCTCAAAGCATGTGGAAATTTTGCCTTTCGCTTATTAAAAAGTCTTGTTAATAATTCTTCTACAGGACGAGGTACTACTTCTTATATAAAATATTAAATTTATTATTTTATTTGTCATATACCAATAATATTTGGTTTGTTTACAATACCATGTATACTTTATCGAATTATTTGACTATGAGTTTATATAAACCTCTTTTTTTTTACGTGAAGAATACGCTCTAGAAATTTGTTCGAATAAACACTCTGTATATATATATATGTACCCAGTAAGCAATTTGATAACAAATTGTTGCCAAATTGGCATCAAATTCGCTCAAAACTTGGTAACAAATCCAGTGCCATCTGTGTCCGCATTAAGCTTGTGTTTTGGTTGACAATAATTTGTAGCAAGCACTTGGCAATATCTGTTAGAACAGATGTGGCTGACTGGGTATATGTATACAAAATGTTTATTTGAATACTGTTAATTTTTATGCATTTGTTACTTAATAGAATATGTAAAATATTTGCACATTATATATATTAGAAATAATTAAGTATTAGAGAAATAACAAATACATAAAAAATTAGCAATATTATAAAGTGCTTACCTTTAGAGCATTTGTAACATTTGTTTTTATTAAATTTTTACTTTTCAATGGTCTAGTTTCCACCGTAAGTATCAATTCGCATTTAGCGCGGCGTAGGATTAAATTTAAGTCGATGGAAACGTTAAATTCGATGCGCACCGAAACAGAATCGGACCGATGACTTCGGTGGAAACCGCGGTCCTACGCCGCGCTAGATACGAATTAATACTTCGGTGGAAACTAGACCAATGTTTGTATTACAGATTGCATCGTTACTATTTTCTTCTGTACACGTGACTTTCGTGTCACAGAAAGTTTGTGCAAATATCTATTATAATTAAAATATTTTACAAACTTACTCCAAGCTTGATTAGTAGCAAATTCCGTTTTTCTTATACATTCTATGTTATATTTACCAGTCTTTAGGAAAATCTTTTTCATATCATTACATCATTTTCTGAAACAAATGAGTTTATTTATACTTGGTAGTCAGAGCAAATTATATATAATGTTTTTTTTTTATTTTCGTGTCTATTTCACCCCAGATAGCCAAGTCTGTTCAAACAGATTTTGTCAAACGTCTGCTACAAATTTTTGTCAGCAGAAAGATTCCAGATTG
>NW_021851209.1:0-536 GCF_003651465.1 Formica exsecta
ACAAAGATAGAAACAGTCGACGCTCGAGTGTCGACACATTGCAAAATACTCTCTTATCGTATCTTGCTTATCGCATGCCACATCGTCAAAGATAAAAATGGAATTCGGAAGCGCCTTGCTCGGTGGAATAACGTCACTATTATTAGAGAATGTAAAATAACCAATTGCATCGATCGATAATAGCAAATTTTCCAAGTATCGATATTTCGGTTGTTGAAGTGATTTCGAGTATACGTACACATTCTCGAAACGTACACCGTGTGGACTTTCTATCAAACTTATCAACACGTTAGTCTTACCGCAACTCGAAGGACCGCAAATGGTACCGCGTATAGTAGTCGGCAGCATATTTCCATGCTTGCGTATTTCTTTCTCGGACACTACTCGTGTTTTATCGTCAAAATTTATCACTTTGATTATCGTCGCTTGTCGCGCGAACCGCATGTTTGCTCTCGCGAATCTTAAATCAGATTAAACCGCATGTTTGCTCCCGCGAATCTCAAATCAGATTTTGGAAAATGAGTCATCGGGGCCCT
>NW_021851210.1:0-198 GCF_003651465.1 Formica exsecta
TGATGTGTTATGAAAGCTTTCGGTATATCTCACTTACAGGCACGTGACTAAGTCGTCCCAAGCGAAGGAAGCTTGCGTACATAGCAATCTTTGCTCTGTGTGCCGAGAAGCGTTGTTCCTCTATTTCTTTGATGTGTTATGAAAATTTTCGGCAAATCTCGCTTACAGGCACGTAACTAAGTCGTTCCGAACAAAGGA
>NW_021851210.1:19956-20060 GCF_003651465.1 Formica exsecta
ACATAGCGATCTTAGCTCTGTTTGCCGAGAAGCGTTGTTCCTCTATTTTAATGTTGTGTAATGAAAATTTTCTGCAAATCTCGTTTACAGGCACGTAACTAAGT
>NW_021851211.1:0-828 GCF_003651465.1 Formica exsecta
ACACAGGCCCGATCGGACACAGGCCCGATCCGACACAGACCCGATTGGACACAGGCCCGATCGGACACAGTTCCGATCGGACACAGGCCCGATCGGACACAGACCCAATCGGACACAGGCCCGATCGGACACACATGTTTGCAATCGGACACCATCCCGATCGGACACAGCCCCGATCGGACACAGTATATCAGAAATATATAAGTTTAGGTTAGGTTATATCTTCCGGAAGTGGAGCCCCCCGTAGAGGGGGGGGGGCGGAACATACTGCCTTCACGCATATACTTTTTAATGCGTAGTAAGGTTCCACATAGGTTTACAACTTTCCACACGAAGCGAGGTTCAACGCAAACCTATGTGTCTAGTTTTTTGATAGTGGAGCCCCCCCGTAGGGGGGTAGGGGCGGAACCTACTGTGTCCACGCATACATTTCCCCCTCCACACAACAATTGTAGGATGGACCTAGCTTCGCGATGGGGACTGTTTCTGATCGGAACTGTGTCCAATCGTGTCTGTGTCCGATTGAGCCTGTGTCCGATCGGGCCTGTGTCCGATCGGGCCTGTGTCCGATTGCAACCATATGTGTCCGATCGGAATAGTGTCCGATTGGGTCTGTGTCCGATCGAGCCTGTGTCCGATTGGGACTGTGTCCGATGCAATCGGGTCTGTGTCCGATCGAGCCTGTGTCCGATTGGGTCTGTGTCCGATTGGGAAATATTGTCGTGTCCGATTGGTAATGTGCGCAATCGAGACTTGCTCTTATTTTATCGATCACTGTTTTCAATAGCAAGTCTATAATCTCGTTTTAAATTGTTTGACTCAAGTATC
>NW_021851212.1:0-874 GCF_003651465.1 Formica exsecta
ACATATTCAGGATGATCCTGAGGACGTTTTGTGCTGTCTGGGACGAGAATATACGAGAAATAATATACTGCAAGAGATATTATAAGTATATTCTGAGAATATACAAGAAAATGTACGAGAAATAATATACTGTAAAAGATATTATAGGTATATCCTGAGAATATACGAGAAATAATATTCTACAAGAAATGTTATAGGGATGTTCTCAGTATATTACATATATTACGTATATTCACAGTATCAGAACAGAATATTCGAATGATATCATGTGCTGTTAGGGATAGTCGACTATCTTTAATTAGGGTAGGAGAATCAATTGAGGCATTCAACTTAATAATTGGATTTTTCTCCCAAACTTTTTTCGGCTTGGGTGCTGAACATTTTAGTGCTATCACAACGATAGTTATAGCACCTGCCAACATGCTTGCCCACACTAGCCAAAAAAAGATAAATAAGACTCATCTCAATCTCATCCAGAATGGATCATTGGCAAACTTCATCAATTCTTTCTTACTCATTTCTGCGATCGTTTCTTTGGTTGTTTCCATATTAATCTTGACGTCACCATTCTGAGAGATAAATTTCACCTGTTAGAGGAAGCACAAAGTAACATTGATAATAAAAATCAAAGAAACTCAAACGACATCCCCAGTAGTATAGAATAACATAATAACTCAGTCCTTTTAGAGAATGTCTATACTATTTAAATACGTATTATTGCTAAATTATATAAAAATAATTTATATTCTTTATATTAGTACATTCTCAGTATTTCTTTATAAAATATACATATTGTATAAGTTGACAATATTAATATATTTATAAATATAATAGAAAAAAATAAAAAAATACGTTTATGTAAACATATATAGAT
>NW_021851213.1:0-2603 GCF_003651465.1 Formica exsecta
TGATGCCGTGTTTCTTCACGAGACGTTGCACGTCGGCGTTGTAAAGCTCTTTCCCCATATCGGTTTGCATATTTTTTGGGTGCCTCTCGCTATCTCGAATTATCTCTGCGATAGCATCAGCCGTCTCGCTTCCGCCTTTACTCTTGAGCGGTACGGCCCACGCGTACTTGCTCAACACATCGATGACGGTGAGTATGTAGTGGTAACCTCTGTTGAAACGAGAGTACGGACGCATCTCGACGATGTCAGCTTGCCACAGATCGTCGTAACCCCGCACTACGACGCGTCTTCGGGGAAAATTTCTTCTCGCCGGAGCATGCAGTTCCTCGACGAGTCGTAGCTTCTCGATATTTTTACATCCGTCGGATTTTAACGACGTCATGTTTTTAGCTGTGCGGCTGGTCGGCGTGTAATAATATGTGCAAAGAAATTACATTATAATTTATATCTCTAACTTTTTTTTTAACCATTCAATAAGCGTTTATTCCCGTTCATCGTCTTTTAATAATGGTTCTTTGTCATCAGTCATTCGTCGCCGTTCGATAGCCGTTCGTAGCCGGTCCTCGTTCTTATCGATCGCAGCCATTGCGGAAAAGCAATAATGTCAATCTCTCTCTTACGTTTCACTCCCGACGAAGTATCGGCAACAACTAATCGTTTTGCGGTATCGCGAACACGTTAAATTCTTTTTTTTTCTGTATCGACCATCGTTGAGCGAGCTGTCCTTGTCTATCACTACGAATCCGCACTTGCACTGCCAACAATCGCGACACAACGCGCAAAATTCATCGTACGACATGTCGGTATTCACGTGATCGTTGTACACGTGTTTCAGGGTGGTACCATCCTGTTTGAACAGGATCAGCAGGTTCGCGTTATCGCGTATCAGATGTTTAGGTATTCTCGCGTACGTCTGACAGAGATAAAAGCAGTCGACGCCAGTGATGCCAGAATTGAGACGCGAGCAACATGCAATCGAGATGGAGGGGATAACACGCACAAGCGCAAACAGCGTACGTGTGAGCTCGGCGCTTCGGCTAGCTTCGGATAGTAGAAGAGGACAGATATACTGTTTTCTGTCTCTCTTCTTCCTATCGAGCCGGCAACTATAGCGACGGGCGTACGGGCGACGGCGACGGGCGATTGTTGCAACGACACGTACACGTTTTCGAAACGTACACCGTGCGGACTTTCCAGCAGGCTTATCAGAACGTTGGTTTTACCGCAATTCGAGCAATTCGAGGCGATCGCGCGTATAGTAGTAGGTAGCATCGTACCATGCTTGCGCATCTCCGCGTTGTCCCCCATCGATCGTAATCTGTCGTCGCAATTCGTTACGCGTATCGTCAAAGGTTGTCGCACGAATCTCATTTTTTCACACCGTCGACTGAGGAATGCTGGATCGAACGCCTATTTATAGGTGCGCGGAACCGCGAATCGCTCAGTAACAAAAATGTTCGTCCTGCTATCGAGACCTTCCGATATTTGCGACTTGAGCGCCGAACAGTTACAATTTGTGCCGAAAGTCGTTCTGCTGCGAATGTGCGGCGATCACGTCCACTACCTGTGGGACAAGCTTCCGGAACATATAAAGGCGGATTTAGAGGTTCAACAATATCGTCGCTGTTACGAACATTACAATCAACCGTGGCAGCGAACGCACATCGACGGTCCAGCACCGTTGATAAAAGATTGCGGCGAATGTCAACGAAAATAGGTAGAGGCCTATTAAATCGCGCGATAAACGCCCTTCCTTTCGAGTTACATATCCCCGGCTATCAGTTTTGCGGCCCGGGCACGCGGCTACAAGAGCGATTAGCGAGAGGCGATCGGGGTATAAATCCATTGGACGCGGCCTGCCGCGAGCACGATACAGCGTATTCCCGGAACACCGATCTCACCGAGAGACACGCGGCTGACAGGATACTCGCCGAGAAAGCGCGAACGATCCCCGCATCGATGTTATTCTCGGGCTCGTTCTTCACCGCGATCGAGCTAGAGTTGTCGACGATCTTTTGTAGCGGCTCGATGAGAGGTCTAAAGCGCCTGTCCAACACGATATCCTCCTCGATCTTACCGGTCTTCAAAGCGCGATGTTTCTTGCGAATCGATTCGCTAGTTTTCACAATTGCCCTCGCAATCTTCTTGCGCTTGCGAATATCCTCGTTCTTATCAATCGCAGCCATCGCGGAAAAGCAAAAATGTCAATCTCTCTCTCTTACGTTTCACTCCCGACGAAGTATCGGCAACGACTAATCGTTTTGCGGTATCGCGAACACGTTAAATCCTTTTTTGTATCGACCATCGTTGAGCGAGCTGTCCTTGTCTATTACTACGAATCCGTACTTGCACTGCCAACAATCGCGACACAACGCGCAAAATTCATCGTACGACATGTCGGTATTCACGTGATCGTTGTACACGTGTTTCAGGTTGGTATTATCCTGTTTGAACAGGATCAGCAAGTTAGCGTTATCGCGTATCAGATGTTTAGGTATTCTCGCGTACGTCTGACTGATAACACGGTGATATCGCGAGAAGGGACCGTTCGAGCGAAAGGTGACGAAGACGAGGCTGTAGAATACCCGATAGTGCTCCGTGCT
>NW_021851214.1:0-1850 GCF_003651465.1 Formica exsecta
AAAAAAATTAATTGATGGAAGGATTTGAAACTTGATTTACAAATTCAAATGCAAGTACTATATCCACTACACCACACCTACTCATGTATAATCTAACTGTACTAAAGATTAATTTTTATATCGAAGAGATTTTCAGTAATGTGACTGTTGACCGTCTGCACTGTAATAAACATACTATTAATTCTGAGTTTTCCCTTGTTAATTATAGCTTATAATCGATATACATACACAGATATATATCTAAAATATAATCTACATATACATATACACACATGTACACACACACATATATATATATACATATACATATGTATATAGAACTATGTGTAAAAATTGAGAGAGAGAAAGTGAACGTTTCAACAAATTTTTTTTCTCTCTTTCTTTTCAACAATCCAATTACATAATTATCGTCGAACGCGTGTTTTATCATGCTTTTGATCATGAGTTGCATGGCTCATTGTCAGTTTACAAACAATCGAAAGCCGGCTGGTCAGGAGAGGTGCATATGTTAGGAATCGCATGAGCCTGCTTCCTTGTGTTGAGTGTCCAACACAAATAAAGATTTTCACACGGACATTGCCGAGATTGCTCGACTCGCTGACTTGATCGTTCATTCGTTTTTGGATCGCTACCGGAGATCGTCGAACCGCTGCAATGCCGGGCAGATGTAAGTATATTTATTTTATTATATATTATCATACACACACACACATACACACACACGCACACACAAACACAAACTTCCGTATATTTTTATACATAAAGTATCTATGCATGCACACGCAATTATACACGTATATAATATACAGACACATGCAGAAATATGCATACACATACAAAAATTGTCACTGTTCATATAATATTCGCTATCAAACGCACGTATTGTTCTTTCGTATAAAATATATATTTGCAGAATATATAAATATATATACGCAAATACACACACACACATCAAATATATATACGAAAAAAAATTATATGAGCGTTCGATATGAAATATTTTCTGATCAACGACAATGTTGATGTGTACGCATATGTGTGCATACACACACACATACACACACGCATACATACACTGACATACATATATGCATACGTAACATACATCATATCATTAGTTGTGTTGCGCTATCGTATTATTCCTTCTCTGAAAGATAGTGATTAGACCGCATTAAAATAATAATTTTTTTCCAGCAGGAAGCGAAGGATCGAAAGCGACGGCGACGGCGCCTATGCTCACGAAAAGGACGACGGCGGCGGCGGCGTTTACACCGGCAGAAACGTCGGCGACGCCAGGAATGACGGCGGTACCGCTGTCTACGCCGCTGAGAACAGTAGCGACGGCGACGTCTCCGCCGATGGTGCCTAGGTCGGCGAGAGTACCGACGACGGAGGGATTAGTCCAAAAAGTAAGTTTTACATTTACACAAATTTATATTTTTATATAGATTTGTATACACACATATATATCTACATTTATATATATAAAGTTTTGCTAAGCTTTTTTTAAAATCATTCTTTTTATAAAACAAGTATTTTTTATTAAATATCGAATCTTTCTACATTGTTTTTGGTAAAAACAATGATGTTGCATATGTATAGGCTTTTTATAAAAATTAATTTTATAAAGAGCTTGCAATAAAATTTATTTATGCGTAAGTGTGTATATATACATGCGTACACATATAAAGGATGTTTTACTTGTAATGGTCTGTACAATTTACAAAAATTTATAGCTAACTTAGTGTTAAAAAATTTGATGGAGAAAGGACAGATTTTTTTCTTTTACAAATACTGATTTTACTAATTAAAAATTTTTTATTTTTTTATATCTTATTTATTCTCTAAGT
>NW_021851215.1:0-385 GCF_003651465.1 Formica exsecta
TCGTACACCGGAGGTACCGCCCAAGAGCGAGTCAGTACGTGCTTGTTCGTCTATAAGCCTGAGGTACCGCACGCGAAGTGAATCTGTCTATTTTCTACTTTTCGTACACCGGCGGTACCGCCCGCGAGCGAGTCAGTACGTGCTCGATCGTCCATAAGCCTGAGATACCGCCCGCGATGTGAATCTGTTGATTTTCGATTTTCGTACACCGGAGGTACCGCCCGCAAAAGGACTCTGTCGATTTTCGACTATTCGTACATCGGAGTTACCGCCCGCGAGCAGATCAGAACGTGCTCGATCGTCCGTAAGCCGGTGGTACCGACCGCGAAGGGACTCTGTCGATTTTTTACTTTTCGTAGACCGGAGGTACCGCCCGCGAGCGAGT
>NW_021851215.1:592-1554 GCF_003651465.1 Formica exsecta
GAGGTACCGCCCGCGAAGTGAATCTGTCTATTTTCGACTTTTCGTACACCGGCGGTACCGCCCGCGAGCGAGTCAGTACGTGCCCGATCGTCCATGAGCCGGAAATACCGCCCGTAAAGGGACTCAATCGATTTTCGACTTTTCGTACCCCGGAGGTACCGCCCGCGAAGGGTCTCTGTCGATTTTGGACTTTTTGTACACCGGAAGTACGCCCGCGATCGAGTCAGTACGTGCTCGATCGTCCGTTAGCCGGAGATACCGCACGCAAAAGGACTCTGCCGATTTCCGATTTTACGTTCAACGGAGGTACCGCCCGCGAGCGAGTCAATACGTGCTCAATCGTCCGTAAACCGGAGATATCGCCCGCGACGGGACTCTATCGATTTTTGACTTTTCGTACACCGCAGGTACCGCCCGCGAGCGAGTCAGTACGTATTCGATCGTCCGTAAACCGGAGATATCGCCCGCGACGGGACTCTATCGATTTTTGACTTTTCGTACACCGCAGGTACCGCCCGCGAGCGAGTCAGTACGTATTCGATCGTCCGTAAACCGGAGATATCGCCCGCGACGGGACTCTATCGATTTTTGACTTTTCGTACACCGCAGGTACCGCCCGCGAGCGAGTCAGTACGTATTCGATCGTCCGTAAACCGGAGATATCGCCCGCGACGGGACTCTATCGATTTTTGACTTTTCGTACACCGCAGGTACCGCCCGCGAGCGAGTCAGTACGTGCACGATCGTCCGTAAACCGGAGGACATTACGTGCTCGATTGTCCGTAAACCGGAGGTACCGCCCGCGACGGGACTCTTTCGATTTTTGACTTTTCGTACACCGGAGGTACCGCCCGCGAGCGAGTCAGTAGGTGCCCAATCGTCCATAAGCCGGAAATACAGCCCGTAAAGGGACTCTATCGATTTTCGACTTTTCTTACACCGGAGGTACCGCCCGCGAAGGG
>NW_021851216.1:0-1438 GCF_003651465.1 Formica exsecta
TTATTTTTGATACGTGCGCACAACAAATACATAATTATATAATTTCGTTTTTATTTCATACAATTCATAAGTTTGTGATTTAATACAACTAATAAACAAATTATAAATGCTCACCTCTGGGTTGCTCTGCCGGAGCCCGATGCCTCTCCTAGACCTCCTCCTCCTCTCAGAAAAGTCAGAATTGTCCATTGTCAAAGTCCGTTGATTTACACGCGCGATACATTGAACGACACTCCCGCACTAAAACACGCGACATTTTACGGCAATTTCGAGTTTCGCGAAATATCCCATTTCGCGCAAGAATCATACGACGAGCCGACAACTCGGGAATTCAACGTTACCTTCGAGCAAGGGTTAAGCCCAAAACGGGAGAAGATTGATTCGATCGTATGAAATCTACGATAATGAGGTTCGCTCGATCGCTCGACTCGCATGTTCGCATCTCAGGTTGATTTGAATTTGATTAGGTACGATTTCAGTTGAGACACAAGGGTGCTATACCACAGGCGCACAGGCGAGGCAGGGCAGACGCTTCGAGAATGAAGATCCCCATTTATTAAGTGCCAACAACATATACAACTTAAAAAATGGGAGGTCAACCTCTCTAGCGAGCGAAAATCGGGCCTAATTAATCCAGTCAACTCTCAATGCGATATATGTATTGCTGACGGTAAAAGAGAAGGGACTCATTAGCGACGATTCCAAGACGATCGATCCTCCTCCAACCGATCGGAATCGAACCATTTGTCGAAGCAGAGCGTGACCTCAATCAGCCGATATTTGAGCCTAAGCTCAAAACCGCACAATCCATGTACATACGTACATGAACATACGTACGCGGCCGACATCACCTCGTGCCGCGACACAAGAGGCATGAGAACGTTGCATACGCAACGTGTCTCAATGAGACATCCCACTTAGTCGGCATCGGCGGTACGATATTCTCGTTGACAATTACAAAATTGGGATATTAAGCGATGATGCATCAAACTTCGACGTGCGACACCCTCGCAGTTGAACGCGCGATACATTGCACGATACTCCCCCAATTTGGCACTCGAGACTTTGCACGATGCACCCGCACTTAAACGAACAGTTTGCACGATATTCTAACGTGTCTTAGATTTTTGAATTGCCAGAATCAATCTGTTCAATAGTTTATCACACCAGTTTATCGAGTTCATTATGGTGTGCCAGATACGGATGACGACGCCTTCTTCCACGGCGATGTCTTCTTCGGCGACGACATCTTCATTAGTAGTGACGCTTCATTAATTATTAATTTTCTAGTATTAATAATATTTTTCCTTCCCCCTATTTAAAAACCCCTTTGATGAATATTAATTAAAGTAAATATTGATATTAACGAATTACATTTAATGGAAAAAAAAATTTATATTCTTTTTGTTATGTGCGAACTCGATATCTCTGCTCTATC
>NW_021851216.1:18695-20150 GCF_003651465.1 Formica exsecta
ACATACATACATGAAAATACGTACGCGGCTGGCATCACCTCGTGCCGCGACACAAGAGACGTGAGAACGTTGCATAGGCAACGTGTCTCAATGAGACATCCCACTTAATCGGCATCGATTGTACGATATTCTCGTTGACAATTACAAAATTGGGATATCACGCGATGATACAATCAACCTTCGACGCGCGACACTTTGCACGACACCGTCGCAGTTAAACGCGCGATACTTTGCACGATATTCCCGCATTTTGACGCGCGACACTTTGCATGACGCACCCGCACTTAAACGCACGGTTTGCACGATATTCTAACGTGTCTTAGATTTTTGAATTGCCGGAATCAATCTGTTCAATAGTTTATCACAGTTTATCGAGTTCATTATGCTGTGCCAGACACGGATGTCGATACCTTCTCCCACGACGACGTCTTCATCGGCGACGACGTCTTCATTTGTAGTCATGCTTCATTAGTAATTACCTTTCTAGTATTTATAATATTTTTACTTCCCTCCCTATTTACAAACCCCTTTGATGAATATTAATTAAAATGAATATTAATATTAACGAATTACAGTTAATTGAAAAGAAATTTTATACGCTTTTTGTTACGCGAGAACTCAATATCTCCGCACAATCAATCCTCGTGTGTCGTTAATTCGCAACAAACTTATTGTTAGAATTAATGTGACTTGTCGCGCTATTTTCGCCGAAATACGTGACAGTTTAACAGGTCAATCTCAAAAATAAAAAACAAATTATAATCTGACGAGTATTATTCGCACTATAGAAAATCTAACGTATTACCATAAATTAATCTGCAAATTTTAAATCACTTTTACCACTTTTAGCTTTTCTTTCAGTCGTGGTAAAATACCCGCAAAATATCTTTTAGCATATAGACGTTATTTTACAATATATCGCTTTAATCAATGTAGAGCCAAGTTATCAATCCACATGAATCGGATTACAAAAAATTAGATTGAAATGTATATACATAAAATTAAATTATTAGTGATTATATAATCATTTAAAAAATTTATAATCACACAAGCAATTAATGATCATTAGTGTGTTTATAAAATAAATTAATTTAAATCTACGTATTATAAAAGTAATATAAAATGTTTCATATTTATTTTAAAGTGAAATATTAATCTAATCTGTTGTAATCCATTCATCCACTTTGAGGTAACGGAACTAACTACAGTCTACAGTCTATCTAAAATCCAAATCTACAATCAACTCACTACAAAACCGTTACCTCGTAATAAAATGTAAATCACTCACCACCCGATGCGTAGCAGCGGAGTTGACTGCATCAAATCTTCGTAGATCTATAACAAACAAATATAATATATAATTAATAATCGAAATTATAGCGATGCTCGCAATAATTGTGTAATTGATGTAAATTATTATTGTACCCTTTAATTTCATATTCCAAGCGTACGATA
>NW_021851217.1:0-1787 GCF_003651465.1 Formica exsecta
CTTTATTTTATAAAGCATAAATAAAATATTGTATATTTTATAAATGAAAAAAGTATTATGTATGAGTGCGTTGCGTGTGTATTTTTGTATGTGCATGTGTTGTATTTAACTATAGTGAAACGTAATTATGTATTGTATTAACTATAGTGAAATAAAAAAAGAAAATAACTTGTATTGTATATCTCATTTATGCTATTTAAAATAAAAATAAATAAATTTATTTATTTACGTGTAGAGAGATAAGAATAAAATAGAAGAATAAATGTTGAACAAATACAAAAATATAATAATGACAATGAAAGAATAATGAATGAACAAAAGGAGAGAGAGAGAGAGAGAGAGAGAGAGAGAGAGAGAGAGAGAGAGAGAGAGAGAGAGAGAGAGAGAGAGAGAGAGAGAGAGAGAGAGAGAGAGAGAGAGAGAGAGAGAGAGAGAGAGAGAGAGAGAGAGAGAGAGAGAGAGAGAGAGAGAGAGAGAGAGAGAGAGAGAGAGAGAGAGAGAGAGAGAGAGAGAGAGAGAGAGAGAGAGAGAGAGAGAGAGAGAGAGAGAGAGAGAGAGAGAGAGAGAGAGAGAGAGAGAGAGAGAGAGAGAGAGAGAGAGAGAGAGAGAGAGAGAGAGAGAGAGAGAGAGAGAGAGAGAGAGAGAGAGAGAGAGAGAGAGAGAGAGAGAGAGAGAGAGAGAGAGAGAGAGAGAGAGAGAGAGAGAGAGAGAGAGAGAGAGAGAGAGAGAGAGAGAGAGAGAGAGAGAGAGAGAGAGAGAGAGAGAGAGAGAGAGAGAGAGAGAGAGAGAGAGAGAGAGAGAGAGAGAGAGAGAGAGAGAGAGAGAGAGAGAGAGAGAGAGAGAGAGAGAGAGAGAGAGAGAGAGAGAGAGAGAGAGAGAGAGAGAGAGAGAGAGAGAGAGAGAGAGAGAGAGAGAGAGAGAGAGAGAGAGAGAGAGAGAGAGAGAGAGAGAGAGAGAGAGAGAGAGAGAGAGAGAGAGAGAGAGAGAGAGAGAGAGAGAGAGAGAGAGAGAGAGAGAGAGAGAGAGAGAGAGAGAGAGAGAGAGAGAGAGAGAGAGAGAGAGAGAGAGAGAGAGAGAGAGAGAGAGAGAGAGAGAGAGAGAGAGAGAGAGAGAGAGAGAGAGAGAGAGAGAGAGAGAGAGAGAGAGAGAGAGAGAGAGAGAGAGAGAGAGAGAGAGAGAGAGAGAGAGAGAGAGAGAGAGAGAGAGAGAGAGAGAGAGAGAGAGAGAGAGAGAGAGAGAGAGAGAGAGAGAGAGAGAGAGAGAGAGAGAGAGAGAGAGAGAGAGAGAGAGAGAGAGAGAGAGAGAGAGAGAGAGAGAGAGAGAGAGAGAGAGAGAGAGAGAGAGAGAGAGAGAGAGAGAGAGAGAGAGAGAGAGAGAGAGAGAGAGAGAGAGAGAGAGAGAGAGAGAGAGAGAGAGAGAGAGAGAGAGAGAGAGAGAGAGAGAGAGAGAGAGAGAGAGAGAGAGAGAGAGAGAGAGAGAGAGAGAGAGAGAGAGAGAGAGAGAGAGAGAGAGAGAGAGAGAGAGAGAGAGAGAGAGAGAGAGAGAGAGAGAGAGAGAGAGAGAGAGAGAGAGAGAGAGAGAGAGAGAGAGAGAGAGAGAGAGAGAGAGAGAGAGAGAGAGAGAGAGAGAGAGAGAGAGAGAGAGAGAGAGAGAGAGAGAGAGAGAGAGAGAGAGAGAGAGAGAGAGAGAGAGAGAGAGAGAGAAGCGCGAGTGAACGCGTAAGTGAATATGCGAGAAGCATGAAGCTAAGCGATACGTAGTACATAGCGAGCGAGCGATTAAAAAAA
>NW_021851217.1:17243-18545 GCF_003651465.1 Formica exsecta
AGAGTTTCTTGCGAATACAAATAACGCGGTTGAATCCTGCGTTTCTCCGCTCTAAAAAGCGTGATTTTATATATATATATATATTTCTTTTTTTATTCATATATATTGTAAATTTTGTGGTAATTATCATACCTATTCTATGCTTTATGTCCTATTGATTTAGCTGTGCGTACGCCTCTGTATGTGTGCAGAGATCTGCGTCTTTGTATACTTTATCTGTGTCTCCTTTTGCAACAATGCTGTAACATATAAAGCTTTTCATATAAGAATAAAAATAAGAAAATAAAATATATATATGTTTCTTATACGACTTTCTAAAATCATAACTTTAAATATTGTATATAAAGTGTTTTAGTGACGAACTATAAAGGATGTATGAAAAATATTATTAAAAATATATTAAGAAAAATAATTAAACTTTATTTAATGTTTGATAGAATATAATTTGGGAAACAAAAAGGAAAATTACCTCTGATTAAAATGATGTCATCAAGCGTGAAGAATGGTGTGGAGACATGGAGACGAAGGAGACCGGAACTGGCAATATCGGAAACGATGTTGCCGGTATCGGTGCTATAGTCAAAGAGACAAGGCGGGCGCTGTGCGCATTCCAGTTTGGCTATTCAGGTCTATTCAGGGCTATTCAGAAGTATTTCTGATAATATTCGAGAAATAAATATACTGTAAAAAATATTTTAATAAAAAGTATATCTTAAGAATTTTATAATATTTCTACAACATTACTGGAACCTTTCGGTGAAATATTGATATTGTATGTCTCTAAAACATCTCTATAATATTACATTGCAACTTGCAATGTTGCAGCGTTTCTGAAATATTACTGGAAGCTTCGGTGCTGTATGGGAAGCGAGAGCAAGAAAGAATGAAGGAGCAAGCGAGATGACAAACATCAAAGAGTTCCGAAGTCTCGCTCGCCAGGCTCCCTTTATCTGTAATCTTTGACGTGTATATGTCATCTTATTATAGAAAATAAAATCTCTGTATTTCGCATTTTATATATCTGAAAATAATTGTAATGGATTAATTACATTTTTGCGATTAAAATGACACTAAATATGACATAAATCGGATTATTTTTAATGAAATAAGTAATCATAATTTTAATTACATAATTGATTAAAAATTATCCGATTTCGTGTTTCGTATCATTTTAATTGGTAAAATATCATTAATTCATTTTCGGATCAATAAGCACGAAAAACAAAAATCTTACAGTAACGATATATAATGCGAGACATTATAGATAAAACGAGCCTCGCGAGCGAGACTTCGGAAGTCTTT
>NW_021851218.1:0-6608 GCF_003651465.1 Formica exsecta
CGTGCGCGCGTGCATATGTGTGCACGTGCGTGCGTGCGTGCGTGCCTGCGTGCGTGTGCGTGTGCGTGTGTGTCACATTACATACATATTACATCACATTACGTATACACTGTGACCGTAGACAACTTTGCCTCACCAACATCAAATATGCCGATACAGAGTTGCGCTACTGTATTATACTGTGCCCAGAGACAATCCAAAAGTTTGCGGTTGCTAGGCGCACGACAAAATTTTGGGATTAGCGCTCTATAAATGACAACGGTTACGTACGAGCGGTACATAACGATGGATTCTCGCATCCTAGCAATCACACATCAATGGGTTATCCCTTTTTATTGCGCGCTTATACTCACACGAATTGGTCGATCTTTTTTAATTAAGTTCTCAATAATTATTACGAAAATCACAAAATGGAAAAGAACTTTTCTTCTCGGTTTCATCTACTCTACCTACATACGAGAGATGATACGGTTATTATGGGACATCCTGTATATATATGTTATATCATAATTATACATTCTATATAATTTAAATGATTTCGGTACAATTAGATAATTAATAAAATAATTAAATTTTAACAATTAATTTAATATTTTGGATCATCTGTTGGAATTGTATCAGAAATTAAGTTCATAGAAATAAATATAACAAATTTCTAATCTTGTTAGCCGTGCTTTGCAGTCTTTATATTTGCTCGTAACAGAAACTTATAAATACGAGATACATACAGATAGATATTCCTAATTTTTTCAAAAATGTTTTACTTGAGAGTAGAACAAAAAAAAGAAACCACTCTCTCAGTTAAAAATGCCGCTTATTGATTGAAGTATTCTATCTTTTCACTGAACAAAATTATACTGTGTTTTGTTTTGTTTATTATGTGGTCTTGTAGTGCGGGTTTATTTCATTCGCTGATTGTTTCTCAACTGAGAAAGTTCGTGTGTGAAGATGAAGAGAAAACAAGCTTGTACACAAATCCGAAAATTAATTATAAAAGATATTCAGAAGGGTTCTTCGCAAAGAAGAGTAGCAGCAAAATTCGAAGTAAGCAAAACCGAAGTGCAAAAGCTATGGAAAAAATTTCGGGAATCTGGTTCTGTTGTGGATAGAACAGGAAGAGGAAGAAATCGAGCAATTACGGATCGGGACGCCTCGCGTATTGTACGAGAAATTTAAAAAAAATCCCTGTTTAACGGGGTATGGGGCATTCAAGAGAACCTCCACTTAAAGCTATCGCATAAAACAATTCGGTGAAGTTTCCGGGAAGCAAACTTGCACAGCTGATTTGCAAGAAAGCGGACCTTTATCAACAAGCGAAATAAAATTAAGCGTCTGGAGTTTGCAAAAAAATATGTAGAAATGCCGATTGACTTTTGGAAAAAGATTCTATGGTCTGACGAGAGTAAATTTGAACTATTTAAACGGAAAACAAGTTCAGAGTGTGGAGAAAAAGTGGGGAAGAGTATCTCTTGATACGCTCTTGCGTCACTTGCAGCAGACTGTAAAGCACGGAGGAGGCAGCATTATTATTTGGGGTTGCTTTGCTTGGTCAGGAGTAGGGAATTTAGTCAAAATCAATGGTACATTGATGGCAAATACATATATTGATATCCTCTGCGAAAATCTGGAGACATCATTGCTTCGAACCAGGTTGGAAGACAATTTCGTTTTCCAGCAGGACAACGATCCTATACAGCGAAAAGTACTCAGACATTCTTCAAATCGAATGGAATAAAACTTCTTGATTGGTCTCCACAATCACCCAACCTAAAACCCATAGAAAATCTATGGTCGATTTTAGATGAGAAGATCGATAAAACTGGGGTAACCAACAAGGAAAATCATTTCGCGGCGCTTAGAAGAACTTGGGAAGAACTAGACGAAAAATATCTTCAAAATCTCGTGGAGAGTATGCCAAAACGATTCCAAACAGTGATCAAGGCGAAAGAAGGCCACACCAAATATTAACTTTATTTTTTTTTCTGATCTTTCTTTTTAAAAATTAAATGCGGTTTCTTTTTTTGTCCTAATGTTAAACGGAACATTTCTTGAAAAAAAAAACGAAAAGAAATTATTCTGAAGAAAGTGTTGGGTTTTTGTTCTATAAATATTAGAATTAAGTTAATAAAGAATTATTTGAGCCAAAAACATTTAAAATTTTCTCAATTTTTTATAGTTTTTGGAGACAAAACTTACAAAGGAAGATGATCTCTTTTTTTGTCAGTCACTGTATATATGTTGTATAACAGTAAACGAAAAAATACTATAACTCGATATAACATATTTTATTATATCGTTGTGTTTTTGCTATTATTTTATGACAACAGACCATGCTGCGTTTTTGCTGTGCAATACTAATTGTAAGTGGGGAAATTAGCAGATAAGAGGCAAAGCACGTTTATTGGTACGCAAACTTTTTGTTATTAAGTTTTAGTGACCAGCATGTTAAAAATGTACGTTTCGGACCATTTTTAATCCATCTTCAGCATTGATAACAAAATATAAAAATCAATTTCGTATTACATAAAAATTTGTGCATCAATAACCGCATCTTAGCTCTTTATCTGCCAGTTTTATCATTTAATATTGTTAGTACTCTGAGCCTGCTGTTATTATTATTTCTGTTGTGTTATGAAGCACGGACTTTTCTGCTACATTTCTGCTGCCATTATTAAAAGCAGCAAATTATGGTCGCTATTCTATATACGGCTACCGATAGCTGTAGACTCTGTACGTGTCGTTGCGCATTTTTGATATGTCAAAAAACATGCGCAACGACACTTACAGAGCCTACAGCTATCTGTAACCGTATATAGAATAGCGCTCTGTGCGTGGTCTACATATAGGAGAGGCTTCGATTACCTACATTCCCGATTGCCAACGGCTTCGTTTGCCCACATTTTGCCCACATTTTCGATTGTCAGATTGGAAGATTCCTTAGAACATTTCAAGACGAAAATTCTAATACAAAAATATCGAGGCAATAATAGTTTTTAAGCGGGAAGCGATTATATTTTACAAATGACAGGGCTAAGATTTTGCGCGCTCAGGCACGGCGAAATGACAAGTGAAAAAAATGCTTCTATAAATTTACAATAGCATTGTCATTATATGTTTTCCCGCTTCTCTATGCATTGCATTAGTACATTCTTGTTACGAATAATGGATGCAAGAACTAAAGGCATCTCAAAAATGATTCAAATAAAAATTTGCGATATGTTTCAACTTCAGCTGTCAAAGTAGTCAATCAACCGTTGAGCATCGTCTTATCAACACACGACATTGATTTGTTGGTTCTAGAAATAAGAATCAATCACGTTCAATTGCTATTCAACGATTGTGTCTTCTGAACGCACTCAATGTTATCATGAAGCTGTCTACTATTTCACCGTGCCTGAGCGCGCGAAATCTCAGTCCTGTCATTCATAAAATATAATCGTTTCCCGTTTAAAAACTATTACAGCCTCGACATTTTTGTATTAAGGTTTTCGTCTTGAAATGTTCTAAGGAATCTGCCATTATAAGGAAATATGGTAGTTTTAGGACATCCTGTATAAACGTACTAATTGACTTGTTATTTAAGAAACTACAAGATATCGACAAATTTAATTTAAGTTTTATTTATATAATTATTCATTTTTAAATAATGTTGCGCAAACACCAAAATTAACCTATACAAATCGATTTTCTTATAATTATTATTTGTTACAAATGATTCCTACATATTTCAAATTTCAAGTAATTGCGCTAGGTGTATTAAATATAAAACAGCGATATATTGTTTTAGTGAATTTTAGCAGGTTTAAGGGCCAATTTCACCAAGTCCGGTTAAATTAACCGACGGTTAAAATTAGCAGGGTTCCAACTGAAATTATATGAATGCTTGGTTTTCCTTCACCTCTATTTTCTGTTGGCCACCCTGCTAATTTTAACCGTCGGTTAATCTAACCGGACTTGGTGAAATTGGCCCTAATTGTGTTACTTGTTACTTGCTACAAACTCTGCATTATAACTGTAATAAATAATATTCTCACTACTACTTTTTCACAATCTCCACTTATCCCCCGTATGTACGCACGAATTGTTCAATATCATAGACATAGACATATTGGAATATAAATTTGATTATCATATTGAGAAAAAAAATTAGTCTGAATTGCAAATTAGAATTATTTCTTATCCGCTTGATATAAGTAATAATTTGATTCTTTACCACTAATAAATAATAAATCATGTGATGAAACTTCACCTCAAGATAGCTGAAAAATATCTGATGTAACACATAAACTAGAAATATTTTAGAAAAAGAAATACATAAACATATATTACAAGAAATTTTAGTATGCCGTTGAATAATATGATTCTGAGCAAATATTTAAAAAAGGGCTAGAAGCCTTTATAAAGTTACCATTACTTTTTCACAATCCGAAAATTCTATTAACAATTATATTTACATCCACAATAGTTCTACAATTACTTATAGATTTCACAAATAATTCTATTGTCTTAATTTAAAAATTGACACCTAAAGGATGTGAAATATTAATTTTCCATGACGAATACTTTTTTGAGAGATATTATTATATACAACTATGCAATTCTATATTTAAAGGAATTCACAATTTTTGGTTCATTATAACTTCAGTTTTTAATAGTAATTATTTGCATCATTTATTTTGCATATAAAGTTCCTTTCTATGTTTTAGTTACTCTATGGACAAATTCTTTATTTTAGTAGTTGATAGCATTGATGGCTCTAAGTTATTTTTTATGTTTCAACGTTTTCTAACTTATATAAAAATGTTCTGTCACGTTGTTCGTCACAGTATCGTTATATTATAACTCTTGTTGTCTAAAGAAGAGGAATATCGTTTGATCCTAGTATCTGTTTAATTGTATAAGTGAATTGCTTCCTGCGCAAATACATTTCTAACAGGTGATGGGCCCAGGATTGGAATAAAACAGCAATTTATTAAAGATAAGTGTTGAAACGAAGTACGCCATAACCAAACTAAACAATATAAATTACTTCGTATAGAAGTTTAAAATGCAATTGCTTCTGACAAGAGAAGATGATAATATCATTGCAGATCTATCGAATCCAGTGACGGAAGCATGGAATAAGAAGGATTCTGTTGCATATGCGACCATCGGCTTGAAAGTGGAGGACGAGTAATTAGTGCTTATTAGAAACACGAAAACCAAGTTTTTGCGCCAGTCGTGAAGCATTCAACGTTTCGCGTGTTACTCGCATTAGCTGCAAAAAATGATATGGAAGATACCACATGGATGCCAAAACAGCGTTTTTAAACGGAGCGATAGACGAGGTAATATTTATGAAATAACCTCCTGGATTCGTTGTTGAAGATAAGTTAAAGATGGTATGCCGATTGAGGAAAAGTCTATATGGATTAAAACAGTCGGCTAGATCATGGAACCAAACGTTACATGCAACACTTTTATCATTAAATTTTATGCAAGGTGTGGCAGATCCTTGTTTTTATCGGAAGAAATATGAAAATGATTGGTGCTCTAGCCTTATTTACGTCATGACATAATAATTGCAAGTCGGAAACACGAAATCATTATGTGATCAGACAAGATGTCGAGTTGATGTTGAAATCAAAGTTTAAGATTGAGAACTTAGGATCAATCAAGGAGTATTTTGGACTAGAAATGGTAAATATAGCGAATAGGGGACCCAGCCCCAATGACCTTGACCTTGACATATGTTGTCAAGGATATAATTCTGAGTAAGTTTTTCTTCTAATTTAGTGCTTCCTATCCGTGCATGTACTTTGGTATATTTCAAACTTTTTTTGTTAATAACTTTTTAATAAGCAACGAGCGACGATTAAATTAGAAGAAAAAGTTACTCAGAATTATGTCCCTGATAACATATGTCAAGGTCAAGGTCATTGGGGCTGGGTCCCCTATTCGCTATATTTACCCTAGAAATTACTAAAGACGCAGATGGAATATATATAGGGTGTTTCCTAAGTAAGTACACAAACTTGAAGGGGATATTTCTTGACTTATTTTAAGAAGAAAAGGTCCTATAAATATGTGTCCTAAACTGCTTCAGTATTAACAACCGATGAAACATTACCGATGAAACTTTTTTTTTCAGGAAATTTTCAGCAGTTACTGTGATGCTTTAATTTTCTTTTTAGTTACTATGTAATAATAAAAAAAGACCATATAATGTATGTAATAATAACCCAGTAAGCAATTTGATAACAAATTGTTGCCAAATTGGCATCAGATTCGCTCAAAGCTTGGTGGAACAAATCCAGTGCCATCTGTGTCCGCATTAAGCTTGTGTTTTGGTGACAAAGCTTGCTGACATAACCTGCAAACATATAGGTAAATTTAAATAATTTTATAAAATTAAAGATCTTTTTAGACAGAAATTGTTCGAATAAGTAAAAATCGAACAATTATCTGTCCGATTTGCCAAAAATCAGTTCAATATCTGAATTTCCTGTATAAGAATTGTGTCAAAAATTGAACTGATAGAAATATATAATATATATTATAATATTATTAGCATTTTGCAGGCTTTATATACACTCATGACAAGAATTTGAATACGGGTATAGATAATG
>NW_021851218.1:6622-23785 GCF_003651465.1 Formica exsecta
GCCGCCAATTTGCTGTCTAGTTATGTTAGCAAGCTTTGCTTGGTTCTTGCCGGCAATCTGCCAGCTTAATCGGTAATAACAACTCTTGTACCAAATTTGTAGCCTTTTTGCTGACAATAATTTGTAGCAAGCACTTGGCAATATCTGTTAGAACAGACGTGGCTGACTGGGAATGTATGTAACAATAAAAAAATGTAATAATATGTAATAAAAAGTATATAATAATACCACATTAATACTACACATATCAAATTTGAATAAAATATCTTTAAACGTCTTCCACATTTTCATAATTTTCATTTTCTTTGCACAACTTTGACACCCTGTATTTTGAAAACGAAGCAGTTTAGGACACATGTTTATAGGACCTTTCTTTCTTAAAATAAGCCAAGGAATACCCCCTTTAATCAAAATAAAATATAGAATGGCAATAGAAACCAGCGCCGTAAGTCGCGCAAATAAATTAAAGTACAATTACTTGATGACCATACAGTGGATATTTATTGATTTAGGGTCAATTAAAAAATAATTAAAGAATTAAAAAATTAAAACATGGAAGCGGACGTTTTGGCCCTTCTTTTGGCCATCATTAGCGCGCGGACTAATAATAGAATTAAAAATAAACGGAAACGCAGACCGAAATGTCAAAAATTATACGGCAAAGATCTCTCACGTCGTCATGATAAATATCCCAAAGCATCGCTGCTGTTGATAGAATGAACAACTCCTCGATTACTGGGTCGAAAGTTAAAAATCCAATCACTATACAAGCATGATGGTACGTTACATTTCCAATGATGCCTGCAAGTAATCGGAGCGGTTTTGACGGATAATGATATGAGAGAACGCGTAGATGAACAATCTTTAAAGTCAACTTACGTAAGATAACGTTCAGAGCTCATTGCACTAGATGATTAACAGATGATATAATTAAACTTGACACCTTGGCTTTCGACAGCACAATGTTATAATTAGTTGAACTCACAAAGGTGAGGCGGAGCAAAATATTGTTGTCAAAAGGATAAAACGACGCATCGCAAACGATCTTTTCGAAGGTTATCAAGTACGGTCAAAATATTAGGTCTACCGGAAAGTTCTGTCCGTTTTTGGAATAAAACAAAAATTATCAAATCGGATAAAATAAATAAATTAGATGTGTCAAATGATATAAAAATAAATAATAAAATAATATAAGTTACAATAAAATGATTAATATAGCAAGTTAAGATGAATCGAATTCCTTGTCACTAAAGGTAAAAACAGCGCAAATAATTGTTGTCAAGAGTCATAAACGTCCGCTTCCATTTTTTAATTTTTTAATTCTTTAATTATTTTTAATTTATTCTAAATCAATAAATATCCACTGTATGGTCATTAAGTAATTGTACTTTAATTTATTTGCGCCAGACTTACGGCGCTGGTTCCTATTGCCATTTTATATTTTATTTTTATTAATTACTCGGAGCCTTTCTAAATTAATTTTATTTTTATCCCCTTCAAGTTTGTGTACTTACTTAGGAAACATCCTGTATAATATAAGTCAATCAACATATATCAAAGGAGTAATCGCAGAATTTTCATTGTCTGATGCTAAGACTTCAGAAATACCAATGAATAGCAATTACGAAAAGGACATTAACGAGTCTGACATTCTGCTGGAAACCGAAAAATACCAAAAGTTAATTGATTGTTTATTATACATCAGCGTCATATCACGGCCTGACATTTCTGCTAGTGTGAGCACTTTGGCGCAGAAGGTTAGCAAACCAACGCAACAACATTGGAATGAATTCAAACGAATAGTCAGATATTTAAAAGGAACAGTTGACTTTAAATTGAAGCTTGGTAATGTCAATGATGACATTTCCTTTATTGGCTACGCAGATGCGAATTGGGCAGAATATAAACTGGATCGCAAGTCAAACAGTGGTCACATTTTCTTTGTGCTTGGAGCCGCTGTAAGTTGGTGCTGTAGGAAACAATCATGTGTAGCCCTTTCATCGACAGAAACGGAATACATATCGCTTTGTAAAGCTGGTCAAGAAGCAATATGATTAAGACAATTATTAAATGATTTTAATGTCGACATGAAAATATTGACGGTCATTTATAAAGACAATCAAAGCTGTCTAAAATTCATTGAGGAGGAGAGACTCAAATCGAACCAGAAATATTGATACAAAAAAACATTTCATCAGACATCATGTAAAGAAGGGCGAGATCTCTTGTTCATATTGTCCAAGTGAGAATATGATTGCTGATTTATTGACAAAGCCACTGAGAGCAACAAGATTAAAGAAACTACGCTGTGGCTTATACGTTTACAATAATTGAGGAAGAGTGTTGGATATATAGCAATTATTTGCATCATTTATTTTGCATATAAAGTTCCTTTTTATGTTTTAGTTACTCTGTGGACAAATTCTTTAGTTTAGTAGTTGATAGCATTGATGGCTCTTAAGTTATTTTTTATGTTTCAATGTTTTCTAACTTATATAAAAATGTTCTGTCCCGTTGTTCGTCAGAGTATCGTTATATTATGTCTTGTTGTCGTGCTAAGAATGAAGCAGAGGAATATCGTTTGACAGGAAAATTTTGCACATTTCGGTGTGCAAAATTTTGCACACCGAAATGTTTTTTATTAGGCTTCTAAATACATTTTTAAACGTTTACCTATATTCTTTCATGCAATTCCGAAGACGAAGTTATTCTATTTTGCGCATACAAACTGCAAAACTTTTATATTAAGCAAATATTGTTACGACCTGACGCAAGAAGCCGGTAAAAAACTAATTTTTTAGTTTCTTTCTGTTTTTAACATAAACTCGTGAAGTCTAATTTTTTAGTTTTTTCTTTCTGTTAACATAAACTCGTGAAGTCTCATCTTTGTTTCGATGTGTACTTAAATCGTGGAAAAGGTTTTATTATTCTATTCAACTAAAAAAAAGATTTCGGTGTGTAAAATAATAATCTTTTGGTCGATAAAACAGACGAGTTGTGCATCTCCTTAAGGGTCTATCTTCGATATTACGATGATTATTATTACGTTTTGTTTTTAAATAAAAATTTCAACATTAAGATTTTACAATGTAATATGTTTATTTTTAGTGTTTGTAAGGAAATAATTAAAATATTTTCCTGATATTGATAATTGAAAACCAAGCTATCGATTAGGCCTATTAAAAAATCGATCAGTTCAGCCATTATTGAGATTCGGTAATCTATGATAATCTAAGATACTTTCACAACTGCGGCTCACGTGCAGATACACGATCTACGTGCTACACTGTTGCAACGCATGACTTGGCAAAAGATACAATGTCTATGTAATATTATATTGTAAACCATCGACAATATAGGTGTAGCGATGGTGTTTGGACGTGTCAATTTTAGAAATTAATCTCTCATTAACAAATCTCAATTTTCGTTTGTTTTTAAAAAAGATTAGTTGCTCAAAAATTGCAAACAATACTATCAAAAAAAACTACGACACAATCTGATAAAAAACAATCTTTAGATTTGTATTAAATTATTATTTTAAACTTTCGGTTATATAGCAGCTAAAATCCGAAAACAAAATGATATATTGGTTTTAATAACTTTCCTCTATTATTAATACAATAATATAATAATAATGTTTATACAATCAATATAGTAACATTAACTTCTTAAATGTAACTTAAAATAATGTAGTATATGACTTCTAACATACTTTTTACTTATGAATAAAGTTAAATCTTTTTTTATGAACAATTTAGGTATAAATTATATTTTTGTTGTGATATTATTATCATGTGTTTTTTGTAATTCTGCTATAATTTTTATATAAATTTAGATCAATTTAGGTCAATTAATTTAGTTATAATGATGTGCAAGATTAGCAGATACATATTGAAAATATTCTTCGAATAGCGAATAGATGGTTTATATACTCGTACTATAAAATGATCTCTCAGTAAAATTAGCTTAAATTGTGAGAATTGACAGTTTATGATTTTCTGAAAGTTTCCATAAAATAGTCACAAATTACAAGAAACTGTACATATTAGTTATTGAGATACATTAAAAATGATCAGTATGACATATATTCACCTTTATATCGATGTGAATTTTATGCCTGACTTCATAAAAAAATAAAAATTATTAGTATACTGATTTTTGTATTTTATTTGTATTTATTTTTATAGCCCATTATTTCTTATAGCCCATTTTTATTTTATACACAATACAAGCTAACTAAAAAAGGTAAATCTTCAATATAGGAGCGACCTCACGAAATGTTTTGGAACTCACATATTTTATGTATTTTAAGGCGTAGAAAATGAATCCATTGAAAAAAATTGTCGCTCTCGTTTCCCTGCTTTTTATAGTGATAAAATAGGGTGATGTGGGGATAATATCCCTTTTATATTAATGCGTGAGTGTTTGAGTGTTTGCGCCTTTCCCCCTACATCCCCACTCCGAAAAAACTAACCTAATCCAATCTATGTCCATGAGGTGAAACTTTATTATTTTAAGAAATAATTCATCCCTAGGACATGGGTTGGATCAGGTTAGATTTTTTCGGAGTGACCACCCCGAAAAAATTCTAATCTAACCCAAACTTTAATTCAAAAACTAGAAGTAGGTTATCCCACGCATTTATTTCTTACAAACAACACAGCAAAAATACATAATAAATAACATCATGACAAAAAAGGTTATTTTCTAATATACCAATCAGACAATGTACTTGGCATCAATATTGCACGCATAAAATTACTATGTTTAATCAAGAATATATAAAAAATGGAACGAGAGCGACAATTTTTTTCAATGGATTTGTTTTCTACGTCTCAAAATACATAAAATATGTGAGTTTCAAAAAATTGAAGTCGCCCCTATATTGAAGATTTATCTTAAAAAATAACTCCGGATTTTAAGATATTCAACTTTAATTAATATTGAATTAATGAAGAATTTTATTTACATTTCATGCTTTTATTTGTATCTTAAAAATTTCAGAACTTTTTAATTCTCAAATTTTTCAATTTTTGGAAATTCTTAAAGAAAATGAATCAGCTATTTTTCTTCAATATATCACAGTAAAAATAGTGGGTGGAGTTCCGAAAAGGTCCCGTCTCCGATTTTGATGAAACTTTGTGAAAAGCTTCCTTTCAGGTTGAAATGAAAGATCCTAAAAGGAATTTTGGCGACTCCTACAAGAAAGTCATTTTTTAAGAGAAAATGGGGGTGTAGTTCCGAAAAGTACTCACCCCCAATTTTTTTAAAATTTGATATTCTTACGTATTTTGATGCGCTGATTACGAATATCATAGTGAAAATTGGCGACTATTTGATTTTCATGATGAAAACCATGAAAAACCTATAAAAATTATAGTTTTTCACGCTTATCTCAGTAAATACGGAAAATCATGATAAATATTTTAGACAAAAGTCCCACGCGAAGCGAGGTTCCACATGGATTTGCAACTTTCCATGCAAAGCGAGGTTCTACACAAATCTATTTGTCTAGATTCTTGGTAGTGGAGCCCCCCGCAGGGGGGCGGGACCCACTGTTTCTACGCATACACTTCTCCACGCGAAGCGAGGTTTCACATGGGTTTGCAACTTTTCACGCAAAGCGAGGTTCCACGCAAACCTATTTGTCTAGTTTTTTGGTAGTGGAGCCCTCCGCAGGGGGGCGGAACCCACTGTTTCTACGCATACACTTTTCCACGCGAAGCGAGGTTCCACATGGGTTTGCAACTTTCCATGCAAAACGAGGTTATATGTTGGGACTTCTACGCAGTACTGTCAGCCTTTGTAGTTTCACCTATACAGCAATTGGTTTGAGATATATGTGTAACTTTGATTTTCTTGAAAACTATCACTTGTACGGTAAAAATGAATAGGACATAAAATGTTTATCTCTGTGAGATCTAAAACTTTTGTCTAAAACATTTATCATGATTTTCCGTATTTACTGAGATAAGCGTAAAAAACTATAATTTTTGTGTTTTTCATGGTTTTCACCATGAAAATCAAATAGTCGCGCATTTTCACTATGATATTCGTAATCAGCGCATCAAAATACGTAAAAATACTGAGTTTCAAAAAAATTGGAGCCGGGAGCTTTTCGGAACTTTATCCAAAATAGTTAACGGGATTCGGAAAAAAGTGTTTATATTTCTTTTCTATTTATTTATATCTCCAGGAGTTAACTACAGCACTTTTTGATTTATGATTTTTGACTTATGAAATTCGTCAACAGAATAATTGCCACTTCAAATCTTGTGAGGTATACACAATAAAAAGTAGTATAAATAAATACGAACAATTTTTTTTTCACGTCATTAGCTGTTTTACTATATTTTAAAAGTAACAGAGTTATTCTTTTGAAAAATGTTTACGCTTGAAAAATACTGTAGTTTCGAACTTGAAATAAGTGCAAACAATTCGCTATCAACTAATGTTAACAAAACTGAATATCTTATAATCGAGCGCTGATCTTATCTTAATTATTTCATACTGTTATATACAGTCGGGAACAAAAATAAGTGGACAGGAACTAAAAATAGGTAACAATGAAATTTAATCGAATTAACATGACTGTTATATACTTAAGTTTCATTTCATATGCAATATCCTTATAGTATATACATTATTCAGTAAATAAATGAAATTCATATTTACATTTTTGTGTAACAAGCCGTACTTAACGAAAATGCCAGCTATTTATTAAGAGACAAAAATAAATGGACACATAATAAAGTATGTAATAAATAAAATATAATAACAAAATTAATACTTGGTATCGCCGCCTTTTGCTTGAATTACTGCTTCCAAACGTCGTAGAATACTTTTATTAAATTTTCAATATAATCTTTACTAATATTTTCGAATGCTGACTAGAAACTTTTGAAAAAATCGATCTTGTTATTTCGCTGGTCCAATGGAATTTTCGCGTCCAGTAAACTCTATAAGTTCTCAGTAGGATTCAAGCCGTGACTCTGTGCCATTCAAGCAATTTAATATTGGAATCCTCAAAAAATTTCTTAGTTCTTTTGGCAGTGTGCTCGGGATCATTGTCTTGTTTGAAGATAAATTCGGTAAAAGCACATAATAACGGACCCAGTTCCAATGACTTTGACCTTGACATATGTTGTCAAGGTCATGACCCTGAGTAACCTCCAAAAAATTTTAGCCGTCGCTCGTTATTTATTAAAAAGTTATTAACAATCAAATTATACGATAAGAACAAGTATTAAATGCAAAAAACAATGATGATGTGCGTATTTTGATCAGTTTAATCTTTAATCGTTCAAATTCTTTGTCTTGCAAAGTACATGCGTGGACGCAGTGGACCCCCCCCTACGGGGAGGCTTCACTTCCGGAAGATATAACCTAACCCAAACCTATTTCTGACTTAAAACTATACCTTGCTTCGCGCAGGTTACTAACCGAGCGACGGAAAAGGTCAATGACCTTGACCTCTTTATTTTCTCACGCAAAGCAAGGTCCAGTTTTAAATCAGAAATAGATTTGGGTTAGGTTATATCTTCCGGAAGGGAAGCCCCCCCCCCCCGTAGGAGGGGCGGAACCCACTGTGTCCACGCATATACTTTACAACGTGAAGCGAGATCCATCCCACAATTGTTGTGTGGATGGAAAAGTGTATGCGTGAACGCAGTGGATTCCGCCCCCCCCCCCCTACAGAGAGCTCCACTTCCGGAAGATATAACCTAACCCAAACCTATTTCTGATTTAAAATAAGACCTTGTTTCACGCAGAAAGTTGAAAATTCATGTGAAATCATATAATTATAAACCTTGTTTAAGTAGTCAGAACTTTTTTTTACTAACCGAGCGACGGGAAAGGTCAATGACTTTGACCTCCTTAGAGATCAAGGTCAACGTCAAGGTCAACCAGAAGTCATTTGGGATAGGGTGTGTAAAAATAAACATTTCCCAAATTACATTTTTTATTTAGTGAACTTTTTTTGTTAATAACTTTTTAATAAACAACGAGCGACGCTTAAAACTTTTTGGAGGATGCTCAGGACAGTGACCTTGAAAACATATGTCAAGATCAAGGTCATTGTCATTGTCATTGTGGCTAGGTCCGTTATTATGCATTTTTACCACAAATTCTTCGTCGCGACCCATTTTTACTACTGCCTCTTCTAAATTTTCATTTAGTATATCAATGTACTTATCTGCATTCATGATTCCGTCAATTTGTACTAACGTCCCAATCCCATTCCATGAAAAGCACTCCCACACCATCAATAATCCGCCGCCAAAGAACCCCGCACTAATTATATGGAAAATCTGTCCCGGTCAAATCAATTGGTTTTTACATATGTTGTAGCTTATGACCTACTGAATAAAAGATGTAATGGGCACAAAGCTCAATAATGGACAGTTATCGAGATAACCAGTCAAACATGAAAAATTCGGGCTGCCGAATAGTCAAATCTCGGAAGGTATTGATTTTTTTGAAAAATGTTTGAAACAAACATAGTAGGGTTTTACAAAATCTGTTAGTTGGTGACATTATTTGTGAATTTTGAATGACCTTGAAAAGCTCCGTGAACAAAAATCTTCCACAAAAATGCCTATTTTTTATTATATTCGTGTAGCTAAATTCGAGACGTTTTCAAAATATTTTTGATGAACCTTTTTTCTACTAAAACTTCTTGAGAAATAATATACACGATTTACCATCTCTGGTTATGAGCGTAGAGTTATGTGTAGAGCGCTCGATTCGTACAGCTAGAGCCGTCAGGCGACTCATCCCCACTGCTACACTGCGGGCGGTATACTGTATACTCTATCTAATATTAAAATTAACATAATTTCTCTTATTTTTTATTATTCTAATTTTTAATCTATTCTTACAATGTGAGCTTCCATCAATATTAGAATTAATATTATTTCTCTTATTTTTTATTATTTTTAATCTATCAGTCCTTTTCTGTGAAATTTCTAATCAGTTTTTTTATGAAAATACTGTTGAAGCAACCAAAATGAGATGACTATGTCAATGACCAATTGTCAATTGTCAATGATCCATTAATGTGTGAAGATACGTGTTACGAATTTAATGATTTATGCTATTATGATTATGCTTTGTTTTGCTAATTATTATTTTATAATTTTATAAATCTTCTTTTATATAGTTTTTACATTATCGGGGTATTCCGTCGATCATCGACGAGCTTGAGATCCCAGGTTGTGAAATACTCTGTCCTTTCGACAAGTTCTCGGATCTAATTCAGGATTTAATTCCGTCCGACGAAGAAATGATTTGCGATAAGAGGCAGATTCCGGATTACGCTAACACGGAATATCCTGTCATGTTACAGAACATGATATACAATTTAATAAAGAAAAATTAATTTAATAAAGAACCAATACAGCAATAACGCATAGCGCCAATTAAAATGTTATACATAAAATATTTTAAATATCCATAATTGTATTTAAAGAACCCCGCACTAATCATATGGAAAATCTGTCCCGGTCAAATCAATTGGTTTTTACATATGTTGTAGCTTATGACCTACTGAACATAAGATGTAATGGGCACAAAGCTCAATAATGGATAGTTATCGAGTTATAACCAGTCAAACATGAAAAATTCGGGCTGCCGAATAGTCAAATCTCGGAAGGTATTGATTTTTTTGAAAAATGTTTGAAACAAACATAGTAGGGGTTTACAAAATCTGTTAGTTAGTGACATTATTGTGAATTTTGAATGACCTTGAAAAGCTCCGTGAACAAAAATCTTCCACAAAAATGCCTATTTTTTATTATATTCGTGTAGCTAAATTCGAGACGTTTTCAAAATATTTTTGATAAACCTTTTTTCTACTAAAACTTCTTGAGAACTAATATACACGATTTACCATCTCTGGTTATGAGATTTGACTATTGGTACATTTCAGGTTCGTCTAGCAAGATCTTATATTCAAGATAAGATGCAGCGTGATGCATTGTTATGTTTGCGATCGTGCTTTTCAAGCTCGACAAATGGTACGAATCAATGGCGATAATGAAGCAATTAAAAAACAAATCGCTGTTTTTAGGCGAACAGGGCTGGGTAAGGAGCCCATTGATATAGACAATGAAAGCCGATTATGTTTTAATTGCAATGTATCTATTGTACATGAAATAGAACAGATAGAACTTGATCCGACTTGCCTACGACCCAACGTTATTACCCAAACCCGAAGTAATTCTTGTTTATTTTGCAATGCTATTGTAAATATTAGACCACTCTCGTTAGAATCCATGGTAAATGTCTTTGTTCTCGTGGGCGTAATAAACGGTTTCTTATACGCTTCATTTCTGTTTCTCCAGACTTGATGCTTCTTTTTTTATTGCCGTAACTCAAATTTACTTTCATCACTCCATATTATATTTTTCCAAAGTGATAGTGGCATATTGACATATTTTTTTTTTGCAAAAGCTAAACGTTTCTTCATATTTCTTTTATTAATATGTGGCTTACATCTAGCCTTGCAACATTTCAATCCAGCTTCGTGCAATCTTCGTTTTATTGTTTTTGTTGAAACATTTAATCCTAATGTTTCTGCAATATTTCTCAATGCGATCGTTGGATCTTGTTGACATATGCGAACAATTTGACGGTCTTCTTGTACGGTGGTACACCGTTTGCGTCTTACGCAAACGACCCCTTATATTTTCCACAGTATTATCTAGTAGATATTTTATATAAATTTTTTCTACTGCACTTTTAGATACATTGTACTTCCGAGCTATCACACGGTAACTTAATTTATTACGGCAGTTCAAAACAATTAAATGGCGAATTTGATATAAAATTTCCTCTGTTTTTGACATTCTACAATTATTTTACAAATGATCTTACTTTTATAAAGCCTGATTTGGTATTGAAAAGTTTGTTTGGGATCGCTGTATGTACGCGTGACCTGTACCTGATGTTTGTGTACATTTTTTGCCTCACAATAACATTGTAACCAAGTGTCCACCTATGTTTGTCTCTTGATAAATAGCTTGCATTTTCGTTAAGTATGGCTTGTTACACAAAAATGTAAATATGAATTTCATTTATTTATTGAATAATATATATACTATAAGGATATTGTATAAGAAAGAAAACTTAAGTATCTAACAGTCATGTTAATTCGATTAAGCTTCATTGTTACCTATTTTCAGTACCTGTCCACTTATTTTTGTCCCCGATTGTAAGTAACATTGAAGTATATAAAACACGTATAAAAAAGCACGAAACACACAAAAGTGATACATGCAAAGTACAAAAACTGATATTATTAATTTATATTTTTTATAAAATTAAGCATCAGAAATGTACAATGATATATAATATTGACCATCTTTAATATGCTCTAATAATTATAATTCCTTGTGACTATAGAAATTTTTAATCAAGAAGCCATAAATTGTCAATTCTCACAAATTGAGCTATAAATTCTTCAGGGCAACGATGATATAATTTTTTGTTTAAGGCGGAAATGTGAAAAGTAAAAAATTTTGCCATTTCAATGATTGACTAATCAAAACAAAGAAATTATTTACTTTTCACATTTGCATTCTAGTTACATGATTGTTATCCAAAACTCAAGAGCATTTTCAGGATGTCTACTCAAATCTTGTAAAAAAATTACCTGAAATTTCTTGATCTTCCTGATATTTTTGTTCTCAATTCCAAATAAAAAGAATAATTTAAAGATCTTTTGGTTTCAACAACTTTTTAAAATAAGTCTTATTATATGCGTTTTCTAATGCATTTACTCATACAAAGAAAAAACAGAGCCACTTAAGTTTCAAGTGCTAGATTTGTAAATGTACTAAAAAAACTGAATAGTTTTTGTAAGATAAACAACTTGCATAACTTTTTCATTTTTTATCACTAAAAATTATAATAAAGAATATGTGATCCATAAATAGTGATCCACCCAAATTTTCAAAGTTTTCTGAACATACTAAAATTTGCACAAATTGTAGTCCTATCAAAAGTAAAATCGTTACCCAAACCGGTAATTATTTAGTATAGCGGACCCAACTCCAATGAAGTTGACCTTGACATATGTTGTCAAGGACATAATCCTGAGTAACTTTTCCTTATAACTTAATCGGCGGCCTCTTATAATTTTTGAGATATTTAAAGTTAAAGTTAGATTCGAAACGAAAATTTGGTTTGAGTTATATAACGTAACTCGCGAACCAAATTTTAGTTTTAAATCAGAAATAGGTTTAGGTTAGATTATATCTTCCGGAAGTGGAGCCTTCCCGTAGAAGGGGCGGAACTCACTGTGTCCATGCATATATACTTTACAACGCGAAGCGAGGTCCATCCCACAATTGTTGTGTGGGAGAAAAGTATGGATGGGAAAGTGTATATGTGGACACAGTAGGTTCCGCACCCCCCCCCCCTACGGGGGCTCCGGAAGATATAACCTAACCCAAACCAAATTTTAGTTTTAAATCAGAAATAAGTATGGATTAGGTTATATCTTCCGGAAGTGAAGCCCCCCCATAGGGGGGCGGAACCCACTGTGTCCCGTAATGTGTCCCGTGTATTATGTAAAAACCTCATATCACATTCAAATCAGGGTCCTGATGCGGATGGATTTCGTTTCTTGCGTGGAAATTACAAACCCATGTAAAAATTACGTTTTATTTCTCAAACTTTATTTATTAATAACTTTTTATTAAACAATGACCGCCGATTAAGTTATAAGGAAAAGTTACTCAGGATTATGTTCTTGACAACATATATCAAGGTCAACGTCATTGGAGCTGGGTCCGTTATACTAAATAATTACCCCGGGCGCGTCACCCTTGATGCAGCTTGGGCGCTGTTGCAAGTGCAGACTGTGATGATCAGGTCAGTTCTATTGCTTGTGGCTAGGCGTGGTGATCTCTCTCATACATTAAATATATAAAATACTACTAAATACAAGTAGAGAGGGAAATATAATTTTATCAATCTGAGATGCAATCTGAAAAATCTAAAATACAAATTTTATAGCTGTAACTAGTTTTCTAAATATAATTTCTCAATCATTCTACGACACATACATACTAAGTTCCTATATAAATAGATAAATAAAAAAAATAAATGTATACCAAAATAATGCCCGGGTAATTTACATTGTGATTTTCAGTGATTGTCATTGTTATATCTTGTTTACAAAAATATAATTTATACGCAATATTTTAGTTAAACAAAAAAAATAACAGAGTAAAAGAGGGAAGAGAGAAAAATCAGGAATGTGAGATGTATCTCTTCTATATCACACAACATTTATGTTGTTAACTAAAATTGCGTATAAATTATATTTTTGTAAACAAGATATACAGGGTGTCCCAAAGCACCCTTGACAACGCTCGTGAGCAGGTAGAGCACAGTAAACTGAGCAGAAAAGTCCTGTACCATTTTTTTCTATAACGCTTAATAAAGGAGTTATTATTGAATAAAGTCTGGTCAATCAGCGCCGACTTTTAGCCGGACGCACGTCAGTGAGTATTAAGCGTTATAAAAAAAATGTTACATGACTTTTCTGTTCAGTTTACTGTGCTCTACTTGCTCACGTGCGTTGTTAAGGGTGCTTTGGGACACCCTGTATAACTAAAACAATGACAATCACTGAAATCACAATGTAAATTCCGCGGATATTATCTACATTTACACTATATTATAAAGAGGTAAAGTTTATTTGTTTGTTTCATTGTTCGGGGTAATCTCAGAAACTATTGAACCGATTTGAAAGTCTTTTACTGGTGGATAGCTTAGATCTTCCTGAGTAACATAGGCTATATATCGCGCTGCAACTTTTAGCCGAGCAGTAAAAAAAACGTGGGTGAAGTCGGAAAAAAATACGTCGTTCTATATTTCATATAATTCACGTTCTATATTCTAATTTAACGTAAAAACTCTACACAACCGATTTTGATGAAATCTTCGCCAGTACGTTTCTAGACATCTCAGGAGTTTTTAAGGATATTAATCATAATTGGCCCATATTTGCCCATCCTCACAAATCCGCAACCACATACCGAGCGCGCGAAGCGTACAGGGAAAAAACGTCAGCTAGTTTTGGTATAAATTTATTTTTATTTATCTATTTATACAGAAACCTAGTATGTGTGTGTCGTAGAAAGATTGAGAAATTATATTTAGAAAACTAGTTACAGCTATAAAATTTGTATTTTAGACTTTTCAGATTGCATCGATCGGAGATAACGTTGATGAAATTATATTTCCCTCTCTACTTATATTTAGTACAGGTGATTGCATAAGTTCGTGCCCGATTTAAATATAAACTTCAATAGATTATATTTTAGAGACATAAATAGTGCCCCACATTCAACGTTTTGTTAAAACATTAAATATATAAACAGAGATAGATATAATATTTATCTTAGCTTTTCGGCGGATTACCGATTATTTAAAATATAAAAGTAAAATTATCAAAAAAAAGAATTTTTTTTAATTCCCTAAATTCCCATAAAATTGAACGAGAATGAGAATTCCCTGATTTTTCCAGATACAAAAGAAATCTCTGAAAATTCCAGGTTCTCCATATCTTTGTAGACATCTGATTTATCATACGAACTGTTTTTTCATAATTCTCCGTACGCAATAATAATTTAAAAAATGATTATATTTGTAGAAAACTTGCATATCAACTGTCTTACACGCTACGAATCGACTACTGTTACTAACCTTAATAACCTCGTTGGCTGTTCTTTATGATCAATTAATTATGGTCTAATTGCCGCTAAAGGGCTGATGTCGTGGTAATAAACCAGCTGTAATATGTTCTCTTGCTTATTAAGTGGTAGCTGTTATAGTTATAATTATAACCATAACTCTCTTGTCTATAATAACAAAAATAGGCTCGAAGTAATAACGATACTAAGTGAGGAAATTGGTAAATAAAAACCGAGGTGCGGTAATTAGTGCGCAAACTTTTTTGTGGTTTAATTTCATTAACAACTATACATTAAATATGTACGTTTCGGACCATTTCTTGATCCATTTTCAGTCATATCTGTAATGTAGACATAAATGTAATGTAGACGTTACATTTTAAAACAGATATTACAATTTTAAATTACCGATAGATACATATGTGACGATGGCGTTTTGAGGTTGTTGATTAATTTGTACAGACTTCACACTGGTTTTAGAGATGTACAGATCACTTATATACGATTATATCGAGATCTGTTGCGTATGAATATCGTACGAAACTGCGACCATAATGATTAGAACAGCTGAAGGAATGTACCCCAAATACCAAAATACCGTGGAATAATGCATTCGGAAACTTGTCCAATTTTCCGCTTAATATTGCGCATGTTTAGTTCTAAATATGAATTTAATTTTTATATACTATGCTGAAAATGGACCAAAAAACGGTACAAAATATACATATTTAATGTATATTTGTTAATGAAATTAAACAATAAAAAAATTTGCGCACTAATTACCGCGTCTCTGCTCTTATATGCCAATTTCTTCACCTAGTCTTTTGTCTATATTGTACAAAATGAGAAAAATCGTACATATAAATATACTATCTGGCATTTTTTCCTCGCGCGCTTCGCGCGCTAGATATGTAGTTGCGGATTTGTGAGGCTCCACTTTTTCATCTATTGCTTAGCTCCCCAGAATTGTAATGATTCATATCCTTAAAAACTCCTGAGATGTCTAGAAACTGGTGAAGATTTCATCAGTTGTGTAGTTTTTACATTAAATTTGAATATAGAGCGTAAACGACGTATTTTTTTCTGACTTCACGCATGTTCTTCTTTACTACTCAACTCCTAAGATGTTGCGCGATGATATATAACCTTTGTTACTCAGGAAAATGTAAGCTATCCACCAGTGAAAAATTTTTTCAAATCGGTTCAATAGTTTCTGAGATTACCCCGAACAATGGAACAAACAAACAAACTTTATCTCTTTATAATATAGTGTAGATGTAGATGTAGATATCACAAATAATTGTTTTAAAAAAATACATTGTAAATAAGTACATACTTTTTCTTAAAAACAATTATTTTCTTTATAGCGGATGGCCTGTATATAGGGTGTCCCATTTTAAATTTTAATCCTTTCGTTCCGGTCCTATTTGGTACAGCTTATGATTAATTTCGAAACAAGTCGATTAGATTGGCACGGGGCACTTTTAAACTCGAAATTGGTGATCGATGTGATTGACGTTAATGCAGTAAGGGTTAAATAGTTTTATGACGTACTATTTATAATAAAATCCGCAATATAATAGTGCTATTTTATATAATATATATAATATTTATTTGGGGACCAGATTACAAACCCTCACAAACTAAACTGCTTCTATGTACTTGGCTAGTCAACTTGATTTCATATTTAGTTTTAATTTTTGATTTTTTAAAGGTTTTCATTTTTCAGAAGAAAATCATTTTTTAGTTTTTTATTTTGTATGAAAATTATCAGAGCCCTTAAGTTTAAAACAAGAATGTTTCGGACAAAAGTTGTTTGGTGCTGAGAGGGTCATCTGATGGTGATCTTCATTTGACCTTGGATCAAAGTCCAAAGAGTTATTTTACGGTCAACTTTATTTTTTTAAATGAAACCCCCTATTTTTTATTGCATATTCTTATAACCCTTCTTGAGACCTTTTCAAAACACTATAATAAAATATTTTTTAGTTTTGATTTTTCATTTTTTAAAGGTTTTTATTTTTTAGTTATTTTTTAAAGGAAAATTATTTTTTAGGTTTTCATTTTTTATAAAAATTATTTTTCAAGGAAAAATTTTTTTGAATATTATTTTTTAGGGATAAATATTAAACTTATTGTTGCGTACAAGTTGGGATTTTTTTATATACTTGGCGTATTTTTTTTACCTTTGTGAGATTTTTTTTTAAAGGGATATCACTACTTTTTGTAATAAATTTTTTAGGGATAAATATTAAACTTTTTGTTGCGTACAAGTTGGAATTTTTTTATGTATTGATTTGTCTTATTATTCTATACATAAAAGTATTACGGTAAGATTATCAAAAACTAAATATTTTACGAGATATTTTAATTTTTATATCAAAATATGTCAGATTAAAATATAAAATGACTCAAAAAGTACTTAATAAAAAAATACTTTATTATAGTGTTTTGA
>NW_021851218.1:25044-33892 GCF_003651465.1 Formica exsecta
TATATATATATATATACACGGTCGAACAATTAAGTTTCGAGACTCGCTTTGCATTTCCGAACGTTTGATCCGTTTGTGCCGCCATTTTAGGGGGTTATTCACAACTCAATATTTAACGTGCAAATTTTAAATTATTTGGTTCAATAGTTAATGAGATACAGTTACGCAAAGTAGTGTTACAATATTTTGTTTAAAAATCGGTGTAATGGAAGGAACATTTGACAATGCGCCAACATTAAATTCTGCATTAAATTAGAGAAATCTCCAACAGAAACGTTACAAATTATTCAACAAGCCTATAGAGAGTCAGCTATGCATAAGAGTAACGTTTCGAAGATACCGATGACATAAAAAAGAAACGTGAATCAAATTTTGAAAGGGCTTGCTTCAGATGACTAAGCTTGCTGAATCATTTGTAATGTTTCTGTGGGAGACCACTAATTTAACGCAGAATTAAATGTTGGCGCGTTGTCAAGCGTTCCTTACATTACACCGATTTTTAAACAAAATTTTGTAACACAACTTTGTGTAACTGTATCTTATTAATTACTGAACCAAATAATTTAAAACTTGCATCACGTGTTGAGTATTGAGTTGTGAATAACCCCCTAAAATAGCAGCACAAGCGGATCAAACGTTCGGAAATGCGAAGCGAATCTCGAAACTTAATTGTTTGACCGTATATACAGGGTGTTAAATTTCAAACGTAACAGGTGAAATATCTCGTAAACAATGCATTTTAGAAAAAAATGTTTTAGGCAAAAGTTATCAATTAGTATAAAAAAAATAATTGTTTTTAAGAAAAAGTATGTAATTATTTACAATGTATTTTTTTAAACAATTATTTGTTTTTTTCTTACACTAATTGATTTGTCTCATTATTCTGTACATAAAAGTATTACGGTAAGATTATCGAAAACTAAATATTTTACGAGATATTTTAATTTTTATATCAAAATATGTTAGAATAAAATATAAAATAACTCAAAAAGTACTTAATGAAAAAATACTTTATCATAGTGTTTTGGAAAGCTCTCAAGATGGGCTACAAGAATATGCAATAAAAAATATATTTCAAAATAATTTTAAAAAATAGTATTTCATTTAAAAAATTAAATGTAACCTTCAAGTGACCTTCAAATAACTCTTCAAGGTCAAACCAATGGTATCATCTTATGGCCCCCTCAAAACCATACAATTTTTGTTCAAAACGTTTTTCTCTAAAATGCTTAGTTTATATGTGTATATATATAATTTGTTTATATATACAGGGTGTATCTGAAATGATGCACTAAACTTTAGGAGCGTATTCTAGAGGTTAAAAAAAGACTTTTTTTTCTTATGAACATCGGTCCGCAAATGAACCCCCCTCCGAGCTAAAATTCGAAAATGTGTGAAATACGTTTTTATTTTTTCATTTTAGTGGCTTACTTTACTTCATAATTTACTGGGCTATACCAAATTTCAACCTTCTACTATTTTTTTTTTCTGAAATACAGTCAATTTTTAATTTTTTCCCCAAACTTTAGGGGTCTCTAGCTCGGAAGTGGGTTCATTTGCAGACCCATGTTCATAAGAAAAAAAGTCTTATTTTGACCTCTAGAATACGCTCCAAAAGAATCGATATGATGACAATGACGACGACAACAACGACAATGATAATAATGATAGCAAGAAAAAAGAGACGGAAAGACAAAAACGAATACGAAGACGAAGATGACAAGAGGTATGCTCGTCGGGTAGTTCCGTCGAGTATCGTTCATGCTCGAGCAGTGCTAAGAATATCGCGGCTAGCCATATTTGGCAATGAGACCGCGATACAGTGCGTATCCCGCACGTTAAGATGTGAACGTTGAGAGAATTAATCTATTCTTTTATTTTTCTTTTTTGAAAAAAAGAAGAATCTTATAAGCATCTACAAAGTAAAGAAAAATCACACTAAAGAAAAAGAACTAAATGCGCTGAGATATGAAATTTTGTTAAAAAGATGGTGTGTGAGTGTGTGTATACATATATGTGTTTGTATTATAATATCACTAAGTAATACTTTGTTTATTTACAGCAAAATAATTTTGACTTTTTATTCTCGAATCTGTAAACGCACTTTACAAATAAGAAAAAAAATGTTTTATGGTATAAAACGGTTTAAGTTGTTTGAGTTGTTAACCGTTTAACTTGTAGCAGACTAATCTTTCAATTATATCATTCTCTTCGTTATATTATAGACGATCTATACTCCAAAAAGAATCATCTAGGGACGCCGCGCCTACCTTTTAGATTCTAGGTCAGATCGGAAGGAAGGATGTGGTGAAAGTTTCAAATACTCATTGCAAAATGATTTATCGAGGTAGCTATTCGAACTTATTTCAGTAATTTCAATAATAGTTATTTCAATAATTTGATCAAATGTTTAAATGCACTATTTTGCGAATGAACCTATCACAAATATCATGTACAAGTTACTTATATATATTTAATTATAATTATTATTATAACTAATGGATTAAAGTACTATTTTAAAGGAGCAAATTATTAAGAAAGAATGCGACTTTAATTACAGCACCATGAAATCAATTATCAAAAAAAATAACATCGTAAACGCAAAAAGAAAAAAATTATTTTATATAAACGGTAGCTAGTATCAGAATGGATCGATAAAATTATCTTAATGCTTCGATGTTTCATACTAATGTGCGCTTATTGCATAGCAGTATTGCGTTAAACATCCAACGGCATAACTCGCAACTTATATGTATGTACTTCAAAAATTTCTCTATTTGTGTGATTTTAATAAAATGTATATATAAATATTTTCAGAGCAAACTAAAAGCGCAATGTAAATTCATAGAAAGTAGAATGATTATTCTATTTATTCTAATTATATGCGCACTGTGATCATGAAAAAGTACACTAACAAGTATTACTAATAAGTACTAATTGTAGGAATTTAGTTTAAATATTCGCTCTTTTATTTAACTTCAGAGGGGTAGATACTATTCTCTTCTTTATTTCCCTCCCTCTCTCCACTTTTTCCCTTTCTCCCTTTTGTATACATACAACACACTGTGCCAATTAATCCTTTTTAAAAATTTCGAAGACACATTTAAGAAAACTAAACAATTTTGTTCGATTTTGCTTAAGTACTTATTTTGCTTGGACACCAAATACAGAATGGGCCATTTTAATATCCTCGCTAAAATTTTTTTTTCTACGCCTTTTACAAAAAAATGTTTCGTACAAAAGTTTTGTAACTTCGAGAGGGACATAAGATGATGCCATTGGTTTGATCTTGGATGGAGATTATGAGGTTATTTCAAGTCATCTCCATTTTTTAAAATGGGACCACTTTAATTTATTTACATAAATCGATTCCTCGAGATATTTTCTACTTTAATTTGACATAATTTTACATGGCTATGAAATATCTCATAAAATATTTACTTTCCGATTAGCTTACCTCAATACTTTTATGCATAAAATAATGAGAGGAATCAATTGCGACAAAGAAAACACATAGTTGTTTTTAAAAAAATATATAACTGCTCGTTGCAAATTCATAATTTTTTTTAAAAATAACTATGTGTTTTTGCTACCAATTGATTCCTCATTATTTTGTGTATGAAAATATTGAGGTAAAAATAATGAAAAGTACATATTTTATGAGATATTTCGTAGCTTATATAAAATTATGTCATATTAAAGTATAAAATATCTCATAAACTATTAAATTTTAACCATACTACCCTTATAACTTTTACGCTGCGAGAATATTGTGAGAAATCGATTTATATAAACAAATTAGGGTGTTCCATTTAAAAAAATAAAGATGTGCTTAAAATAACCTCATGACTTTCATGCAAGATCAAACCAATAGCACCATTTTATGTCCTCCTCGAAGTCACAAAACTTTTATACAAAACATTTTTTTTTTTTTTTTTGTAAAAGGTGTAGGAGAAAAAATATTTAGGTGGGAACATTAAAATGGCCCATCTTATATAAAACATATCGTATAGTTGTGACATAATTATAGAAGTAATTTAATTGATATTAACGTAATATTTTAATTATTTAATTAAAAGTAATTTAATATTTTGGTAGCTTGAAATTTGAAGCAAACTGTTATGCAGATTTAATCAGATCATCACATTAGGTTGATGCAAAAAGTCGCTTTTTTGTATACATGTGTGTGTGTGTGTGTGTATGTGTTCTATTTCAAATAAAATTATCGATTTCTGATAACTGATTAAGAGGGCATACCCGTTTTAAATCTCCAAAAATGAGTACATTTTTTTAGATTTTTTTGCATCGCAACGACTTGACAAAAATTTTTAATTTTTTTTATAATATTATTAACTACTTAAATAAAAATTTTTAGCCCAAAAAAATTTTTTTTTTAAGGTTATGCGAATATCTGCAGATTTATGTTTTCATGCATGAAAACTCGGGCTACGTTCGACGGATTGACTTCAAATTTTACATGCAAGTTTCTAATAAAATTCCGCATCTGCCAAGGAAGCCTTTTTTTTAATCCGATTCCCCATTTTTTTATTATAAAAAAAAAGATGGACTTTTTTTCAAAAAAACCAAAACTTTTTTCAACACGCCGCCATTTTTTTATTTTTTGAAATTTTGAAAAACCGTTTGGATAGCGGATAACTATTACAATGTTTAATAAGAAAAAAACTTGGATTTTTTATTTCAGATATGATCTACGAACGTTTTCATGTACACCGTACAGCCATGTAAAATTTGGAGGAACTCCGCAAATATTCCCATAACTTTAAAAAAAAATTCTTTTTTAAGCTGAAAATTTTTATTTAAGTAGTTAATAATATTGTATTAATATCGTAACAAAATTAAAAATTTTTATCAAGTCGGTGCGCTGCAAAAAATCTAGAAAATGTACTCATTTTTCAAGGTTTCAAACTGGTATGCCCCCTTAAGTTGATTTATAAACAAAGATGGCATGACGTATTTAAATAAAATGTATAGCCTATTTGAATCAATTTTGAGAAAATTTTCTTTAGATATAAATATTTATATTTTGTCAATGAGAAAATTATTTTGATTAACAAAAATAAAACTACAGGTCTTTTACGAGGAAATCAACAAACGTAAAGGTGTATTCTAGAGATAGAATAGAGATTCAACAAAAAAGATCATATACATTATAAGTCTATTTAAATCTGTTATCGAGTTAGAATTATTTGTATATGTCGAAATAAAATTATATGAATGTTATTTTAATACTTATTACTTTCATCGATTTTTCGATTATACATTAACAGAATAAGATCATTTTTACAAATATTATTCGAGGTATCCACGACACGTAAGATCCATTCGACATTTGCAAACACGCTGCTAACCTCATCATATTTCGTCAATGTGTTTATAAGTTTTGCTACAAATCTTTTTTTGTCTTGCCTTTTCAAATAGTATTTAGTGATAAAGTATTTTAATAATATACAATTTAAAAATTAATAAAAATAACAGAAATATTAAGGTAATATTCACATGGTAATGATTTTATTTTGACATGTTTTAATTTATTTTGACATGTTGTGAGACAACATTTTATAAACTTGATTTTTTAATAACAACTGATCTTTTAATAACAGCAAATATTTTAGTAGACTTTATAAAATTTTACGCATTTTATCGTCACATTTTGTCATCACATGCCAAAATAAATTTTCAAATATTTCATAAGCTATTATTAATTTTTTTTTATAATTCCATCTTAATACTTTTATATATAAATAAGATTATTTTACATATGAAAGCATTAAAGCAAAATTATCAAAAAATCAATAGTTTATAAGATATTTTACATAATTTACTTTGATACAAAAAACGTAAAATTTTGTAAAGTTTATTAAAATATTTGTTAAATTTTTCACAGAAAATAAATGAATAGATTCAATTAATGATTTTATTTTTATACAAATACAATATTGCATTTGCAAAGTGCAATTGCATATCTTCCCTTAAATATTTCCATAATTATCTATTTTATACATCAATTAATTCAGCTCGTTATACTTTTTGTAAAAATCTTAGTTATTAAAAAGTAATACTTTACAAAATATTACATATATTTTATATTATGACATATATCGAAATAAATTATGAAATATCTTGAAAACTATTTTTTGATAATTCTATTTTAATACTTGATATAGTATAAGAATAAGAAAAATTGGTTTATGTAAGAAGAAATATATGATCTTATTTTAAAATTGAAAAAAATGTTATAATATTATCAAAATTGCATAAAAAAACTATTACATGCATCATATTTTTCTTCCCTGAAACTATGAAACTTTTGTTTAAAAATTTTTCGGTAATTAGACGCATAACAAAGATAATTTAAGTCATAAAATTAAATTCCTTCCATTTTATATAATAATGAACTTTTAACACAATAACAAAATTATATAGACTTATAGAATATATATGATATCTTTATTGCTGAAAAATATATTTATAGAATATACTATAAAAATATGTCCACATTCCATTTCCTCGCTTGTATATAATTTCGTTTTTAACTTTCTTCAGAAATAAATCTTTTGCATCAATCTAATAAACCAATTTTAATTTAATCCTAAATACTAATTACTTTAAAATTTGACAATACAATATCTTTTTTATATGATTCTCCCCCCCTTCTCTCTCTCTTCCCCCCTCTCTTTCTCTCCCCCCCTCTCCCTCTCCCTCCTATATATGTTTATTGTCGAGTTATAAAGCAATTTCTGTAGCATCTTTTGTAGCATCGCCTTTTGCTTTGCCATACACGGAATGAATGTCTGTCATTTCAGAATTTGTGTACAACATAGCCATTTCTTAAACAACACAAAACCAGACATTGTCAACAATTTACCGTTTTAAAGCTGATCAAACTATGATAATCGATGCAACGATAATAAATGGTCATTCACCTGCGTTCATGGATAAACTAATACATAATTGAAAACTGTTAACAAATACGTCGACGATATTCATTATTTGTCAACCTCAGAAAGTCATGAAAAACGTATATACGAGCTGTCGCATGTAAATATGTTTACAATGCATTCTCGTGAAACGAACGTAGAATATTTCGAATGCTTTATAACTTCGAAATAAATGGTTTTTTGAGTATTGTTTATTAAGACTTTTTGATTTGTTTTCACGAGTATTCCATACTGTTAAAATTTGGTACCACCGTCAAATTGATTATAAATATGTGTACACTTATTGTTAGTAGTTAATTTCTTAACATAATCACAGAAGTGTATTACATTATACGTATTACAAAGCATAACAGAAATAGAGATAAATAAATAAATAAATAATATAAATATATATATATATATATATATATATATATATATGTGTGTGTGTGTGTGCGTGTGTATATTACAAATTAGTTGCAAAAAATACAGCTGAAAAATGTTAATAAAATTATAACCAGCGACTATAACAATATAATTCGGCAAAAGTAAGTAATATAATTCGACAAAAGTAAGATAAAAAGACTAGTCAATCACAATTTTGAAATATAATTATGAGATTCCCCGATATTTTTCTAAGATTTTCTTGTAATCTGTGGATTATCTAAATTATACAATAAATTGTTCTAATAATATCTTATTCTTAAAACGTAATTTCATATCTTTCTAATTTATAACCTTAACTTTAAAAATGGAAAAAAAGGATTTAGTTAACAAAAGCTACCATTAACAGCAAGTAAAATAACATTCGTTTGAATGCTATTTTCAACTGGTTTTTATAGGAAAAACATATATAAAATGGTTTTAAGGGGCACAAAACACAATTTAAATCGGAGTAGTGTATTTTTTCTTATATAAATAAGAAAATAGTTTTTTTACATATAAATTTGTGTTTTGAACTATTGATTTTAAATATATATCATACTTAAGAAAAAACGATAAAAATTGCAAATAGTGACGTAAGCTCATGCATATACTATGATATGAGCAGAAAGAGAGAGAGAGAGAATGGGAAGGTGGGAGAGAGGGAAGGGAGAGAGAGAAAGACGAAGTCGATCGATACATCTAAGAAGTAGCGCTTAAAATGGAATAAGACAATAGAATTCATAGAATCACATACCACAGTTATGTGACAATATTTGTTGTGAAGAGAAATAAAACTATTCTCTCGTCTGCAAAAATCAAGTCAGCATCAACGAGAACGAGCAAAAAAGAGGCATAGAAAAATACATATTAATCACTTGAAAGTAAGCTTTCCAAATAAATTTGCGCATAAGTTATGTTGAATCTAGAAAAAACATGCTACAAATATGTAATCACACTACCTAAATGCAATACGGTCAACACGACCATATCCGCACCATAACGCTACTGCTTGTCGCTGCACTAAAGCTGTAATCATTCACATTCACTGTTTGACATTCAACACACTGCACCCACTACACCAAACCGCACCAGACTGATCGAAAACACGGTAGTAAACTTTATTATAAATAGACTTCTCTGATATTGTTCCGCGTGATCTTTCTTGTTAGATCACATGCGAGCTAGTAAATTACTAGAAATACACTCAACAACATGCAATATTTCTAGTAATTTACTAACTCGCTTACTATATACCACAAAAAAATCGCGGTGTGTTGCGAGCTTTAGGGGTTTGTATTCAATATATAGGACTCGATCCGAGGACCGTTTCGACCAATCTCCGATTAAATGTCGACAGTCGACAGGAGTTACGAGCAACTCACAATCAGTGTTCTTTTCAAAGACGCTTTTCTACGCATGCGCATTGAAAGTAACTTTAATGAAGTATTAAATTTATAAGAAAAGGGGTGCTGTTAGGTCTTCCG
>NW_021851218.1:33930-39564 GCF_003651465.1 Formica exsecta
CCGATCAAATATTTTTAAAAACAATTTAAAATGTTTTACAAATTAATAAAAAAAAAAAATGATATGCACTGCTAAGAAAATTTCTGGCATTATTTGTTATTTATAAACAGATTACTTAATTGTTTATTTGTAAAACTGAATCGGATTTTTTGTATTTTCCCAAATATACACGTACAAATATAATTATAGAACATTAATTTTTGTAAAATATTAATATAAAAAAAAGCTGAAAAAAAGAAAAGTATTGAAAAACATGGCTATTCATAGGCTATTTCGACCAAACTCCAATTAATTTAATCGTTGATTAATTTACAGGGCAATCAACATAAAAATTTCTAACGATATAATTCTCGTATATAATATAATACAAATTTTAAAATTCTGTTTTTGCCTTGTAAGATAATCACCGATTTAATTAACCAAAATTTTTGATCGGGGTGTGTACGGCCCTTAACCTTTTTACTCTAGAGGCCTCCAAAATTTTCGTGCCCATTTGTCACATGTATGTATATATATTATCACCGCTGGATTTCATCATTATTATGCTGCGCATGCACGAAAAAGCGTCTCTAAAAATAACATTGCGGCAGAGAAAAGCTTGAGAACGACCATGCCTAGAGTCCCTAGAAGTAAGAGTCTGGCCAATGTCGTCCAATTTTTTATTGGCTTGATACGAAATGGCGGCACCAATCAGTGATAACGTTTTAAAAAATCAGCCAATAATTTATGCATACATATACATGCGTTATGCCGAGTACATGTAGTAGTAAGTACAGATGTAGTAGTAAGTGCATATACAGTACGCCATTTTGTATCAAACTAGAACATTGGCCAGACTCTTACTTCTAGGGACTCTAGCCATGCCTATGTTTTTGTAAAATGCTTTTCATACTTCGTACACGACACCCATTTTAGTCGGAACTATATGCTACACTCATTTTTCGATGCCGCCAGTATAATCATCATTTGGTGCATGTTCGTGCTATACCCAATTATTTGTAAATCAGAAATACGAGAATTTATGGATTTATTAATATATTTTTATTATTAGCTATGCGTGATTTATTATTAGCTATATACGAAATAAATTTTTTTGAATACAATATAGAAAATAGCTGCAGTAAATTGTTTCCTTTTTTATTATTTTTGGAACAAAAATATTAAATGTATCAAACAATATCAAATATACTTTTAATTTATAGTAAATTTAGTTGGATGCACATTAGTGCGTACATATTAAAAATATAATTTTATATGCAAAGTTGCCCAATAGTATAAATAATTACAATAATAAAATAATTAATACTCGTTTATATTTGTACAATACGAATAACAATAATAATACGAGTTATTAATTATTGTTGTTTGTATTGAATACAAACAAACGTGTCAATTGCGCGCGCGCACACACATACACACGCTCATATATTTCTCTCAAGCCCGTTTCCCACGTTTCGTGTTGGATAGCATGCGTGATTTGCTGCGTGCTGCCCTGCGCTCTACATTGTGTAAAGCTAAACTGGGTGCGCTGCAGGTTTTCGCTTCATACGGAGCAAGGTGCAAAGCTAGCTTAGCGGATGGAACTGACAATAATTTGTGTGCTGCTTTTCAAAAAAAAATTGTTAAATGGACGCTGTCCGCCGGAAAAGTTTAGGAGTATTTTTTCTTTTATTAATTTTAGAAGTGGAAAGAAAGCATCATGAAACACGACAAAGAAGACTTTGAACGAAAAAATGGCGCACAATGACAACCGCAAAAAAAACAACAAGATCACGTCAACTTTATCACGTGATCTAGTCGCTAGTTCTCATTGGCTGCTTACAGTACCTAACAGCAAAATACGCAGAGAAGATAGCACTTGTTCTATTACGTAAAACCGTCAGCGCTGCACGCAGTGTTACTCGCAGCAAACAACTTTTCTCGTTGCATAGCCTGCACGGTGGCTGGCAGGGCTTCTTGCAAATAAGATTATATAAAGGAAGATTAAGTCACGAGCCTTTGCAACCCATAATGCAATCGATGTATACGCAGTCGTTATTGAAAAGAGATGCTAAATAAGGTAGACTGTTATTGGCTTTCGCGGTTTTTCGCAATGCATCATGGGTTGCTCAATGGTATACATAGTATCAATATATGACTTAACTTTCCTTTAAGGCCATTGCACGTGAAAAAGTTTTAGTTGTAATCGTAAGACCGTAAACAAATCGACTAATTACAATCAAGCATTCTAACAACGTAATAAGAATGTGTAACTGTGATTGGTTGATTTGCTTACGGCCTTAAGCCCATATCAGACTACATATTGAAGATTGAAATTTGACCAATCAGAATAAAAGAAACTAAAATTTCCTTGTCCTGATTGGTCAAATTTCAATCTCAATGCATAGTCTGATACGGGCTTTACAGTTACGACTAAAAATTTTTCACGTGCAATGGCCTTTATATAATCCATCGACATATAGAATGGACTGCTGATGGCAGTAGAAGGGGTAACCGCACGAGTAGAGTGAGAGGCAGATAATATGAGGTCACTTCCGTCTCTTTCTAATAAAGCCTGATTGGTTGGCAAAAAATCAGCAGTACTGCTGATCCAATCAGGCTTTATTAGAAAGAGACGGAAGTGACCTCGTATTATCTGCCTCTCACTCTACTCGTGCAGTTACCGCTTCCACTGTCATTAGCAGTCCATTCTATATGTCGATGATATAATCTTACTCGCAAATAAACTCGCACGAAAAATCGTATCGTGAGAAACGGGCTTTAATGCTGTCCCATGACAGTTGAAACTTCGAAACGCGAAATCTTGGAAAAGTAATAGAGTGGGGATCAACCAATATCGGTCTAGAATTTTTGTGGACTGGGTTCCACATAAACCAATATTTCTGAAATTTTTAAAAATCGGAAAACTTATTTTTATTGTTTTATAACACAATAAATAATTATTATAATAGAAGAATCCGCAAAAAAATGCAATTTGGATATATTTTTTATTATAACAGAAGATATAATAAAGAAATACTTTTTCTAAATTAAAAAACTTGGTTTGAGGTTAAAATAGCATTCTGTTTTCCGTAAAAGTCACTTTATGGAGACCGAGGCCATCCACAAATCGTATTGAAAAATATAAGGAAGAAACATTAGAGAAAGATACGTGGTAGGGTAGGGGGGGGGGCGACGGACGTGACATAATAAAAATGCATTCAAAGCAATTGATGTTTACGAGTCAACTCAAATTTTATGATATATCTCAACGAGAAATTAAGAAGACTATTGGCTCCTGCATCGTGCTTCCTGTCCGTGCATGTACTTTGGTATATTTCAAACTTTTTTTGTGGATAACTTTTTAATAAGCAACGAGCGACGATTAAATTAGAAGAAAAAGTTACTCAGTATTATGTCCTTGACAACATATGTCAAGGTCAAAGTCATTGGGGCTGGGTCCCTTATTTGCTATATTTACCAACATTTCATTACATCTTACATCCATCCATAATAAAAAAAGTCATGTAGACGCGTGAAATGAGCGTTTTGAGTCGATATGTATCGCACGTATTGTTGCCATTTTACCGCGTGTCTTATTGGTTGTCGAGTTGCGCAGCGAGCTTGTTGTATATACGCTTGCTTCACTCGTGTCGTTTGACAGTTTTACAGTTTATGTCTTTTGACAGTTTGACAGTTAAAGAAAATAGAGTTAAAGAAAACAAAGTTAAATATATTTAATTAATATGAAGAGAAAGAAAGAGCGAAGGCAAAAAAAGGATAGTTTATTTCAAATTAAAGAAGAGGAAGAACAAGCAAGAGAGAGAGAGAGAGAAAGAGTTAAAATAAAAGAAGAAAAAGTATAAGCAAAAGAGTGGGGGAAGAGAGAACCAGATAAAATTATTAATATTATCTATTTTATTTAATTTTAAGACGGAGAGAGAAAGAGAGAAAGAAAGAGCAAAGGCAAAAAGGATAGTTTATTTAAAATTAAAGAAGAGGAAGAATTAGCAGTAGAGAAAGAGAGAGAGAGAGAGTTAAAATTAAAGAAGAAGAAGTATAAGCAAAAGAGAGGAAGAGAGAGAGAAAGAGACAGAAGGAAAAAAGTAGGGGAGTAAATATAATATCAGATAATAATATTCAGTATTTTTAAATATATTGTTTAATATTATTAAGAAATATTGTTAAACATTATTAATATTATATATTTTATTTTATTTAAAGAGAGATAGAGAGAGAGAGAATGGAAGAGCGAATGTAAAAAAAGGATAGTTTATTTAAAATTAAAGAAGAAGAAGTATAAGCAAAAGAGAGGAAGAGAGAGAGAAAGAGACAGAAGGAAAAAAGTAGGGGAGTAAATATAATATCAGGTAATAATATTGTTCAGTATTATTAAATATATTGTTAAATATTATTAAGAAATATTGTTAAACATTATTAATATTATATATTTTATTTTATTTAAAGAGAGATAGAGAGAGAGAGAATGGAAGAGCGAATGTAAAAAAAGGATAGTTTATTTAAAATTAAAGAAGTATATGATTTTGTGTATATATCGTTAAAAATGTTTAATGAAAAAGAATAAATGGCGCGGGCGAAGCGCGCGTTGTGTTGTGCTAGTATTATAAAACCTTCATTACTAAAATCAAGCAGTGGACGTAAAACAATATCACCAAAAAAACAATTTCTTATTGCCATATGGAAAATGGCTACACCAGATTCATATCAGTATGAGACTTAATAAATTTTTCTTTTAATTTATAAACTATACTGTGTTTTTTTTTAATATTTAAATTATATTTGCTTAATAGTTTAATTATTTATAGATCTATTTGTGAGAAATTCAATGTCGGAAAAGCTAGTTCATTTAGAGCTGTAAGAAGAGTGTCAAAAGCAATTGCCAAATTATCTCCTCTATTTATTACATGGCCAGAAGGCAATAGAGTACAAGAAGTTATGACGGGATTTACTGCAGCTAGTATTTTTCCTGGAATAATAGGAGCAATTGATGGCACGCACATTAATATAAAAGCACCACATGTTTATCCTGAATCTTACGTTAATAGAAAAGGGCATCATAGTATACAATTACAAGTAATTTAAATTATAATGTTTGTTTTAAATGTAGTTATATAATTAATTATAATTCTTTATTTATTATTAACAGGCCGTTTGTGACCATGAACGACGATTTATCCATTGTCTTGCTGGACACGTTGGTTCTGTCCATGATCAACGTGTATTTCGTTTGTCTGAAGTTCATAATTATTTAGAAGATCCCGGAAAATTTCATAATAATAGTCATTTAGTAGGCGATTCAGCTTACTCTCTTCATGAACATTTAATGACATCATATCGGGGTAATGGGCATCTAACAAGTAAACAAAAAAATTACAATTTTTGCCATTCATCCGCTCGAATTGTTATTGAACGTGCATTTGGCTTACTAAAAGGAAGATTTAGAAGCTTATTGTCATTACTCGATATGGAACGTGTAGATTTGATTCCCGAATTTATCATTGCATGTTGTGTTTTGCACAACATCTGTTTGTTGCACGATGACGATTACCCAGTAGAAACAGATTTGGTAGAAAACAACGATAATATATTAAGAAATCCAACCAGAGGAAATAATACAGGTTACACAAAACGTGA
>NW_021851218.1:40655-41951 GCF_003651465.1 Formica exsecta
GGAAGAGCTAGTGTATTAAGAGCTGTAACAAGAGTGTCAAAAGCAATTGCCAAATTATCTCCTCTTATTGTCATTACTCGATATGGAACGTGTATAATTTGTGTATAAAAATAATAGTACAAAATATATTATGTATTTTATATTATTTTGAGTTTACAAGCTTTCCCAAGTTGATTATCAAACGTATTTCGTTTTTGCAGATTATTATCAGATAAATGTCAGAAATTAATAAAGAAGCAAAGAGGAAGTTATATGTCATAAAATCACTTTAGACTATAGTAACTGCATTAAAGTGTGCTGTAAAGCACTGGATCGCCGGAATAACTAAATTGTTTTAAAGACGTACTGAATATATTTTAAAATTATAGAGCGATAGCAACAACAATCAAAGGATATAGAGGAAGAGGGGTAATTATTCAGTATAGCGGACCCAGCTCCAATGACGTTGACCTTGACATATGTTGTCAAGGACATAATCCTGAGTAACTTTCCCTTATAACTTAATCGGCGGTCTCTTATAATTTTTGAGATATTTAAAGTTAAAGTTAGATTCGAAACGAAAATTTGGTTTGAGTTATATAACGTAACTCGAATCAAATTTTAGTTTTAAATCAGAAATAGGTTTAGGTTAGATTATATCTTCCGGAAGTGGAGCCTCTCCGTAGGAGGGGCGGAACTCACTGTGTCCATGCATATACTTTACAACGCCAAGCGAGGTCCAGCCCAAAATTGTTGTGTGGATGGGAAAGTGTATGCGTAAACGCAAGGAGTCCCCCCCCCCCTACGGGAGGGCTCCACTTCCGGAAGATATAACCTAACGCAAATTTATTTCTGATTTAAAACTAAAATTTGATTCGAGTTACGTTATATAACTCAAACCAAATTTTCGTTTCGAATCTAACTTTAACTTTAAATATCTCAAAAATTATAAGAGACCGCCGATTAAGTTATAAGGGAAAGTTACTCAGGATTATGTCCTTGGCAACATATGTCAAAGTCAACGTCATTGGAGCTGGGTCCGTTATAGTAAATAATTACCGTTTTATACAAAAGTTATAGGGTTCAGAGGGGGAATATACACTTTCCCATCCACATAACAATTGTGGGGTGAATCTCGCTTCGCGTTGTAAATATACCAATTACTTCCTTTAGCACTGACACAAAGTGGAAAATTTCTCAAACTTTTTTTATTTATAACTTTTTAATAAACAGTGACCGCCGATTAAGTTATAACCCAGCAAACACACTTTTATAACTACCCACTCGGCATGTAATATTTCTGATACATTGCTGCAA
>NW_021851219.1:0-684 GCF_003651465.1 Formica exsecta
GTCATGCTAGACCAAAACATAGAGGATGGAAAAGACCGGATGGATGTTATGTACAAGCAGGCACAATATTGGCCACGCAGCTAAAACCCAGGTTTCATCCAGGTCTTAATGTGAGTATTAATTACATATAAATTTTTTTTGTCCGATTACTATGAGCTTTCTGTACATTTATTAATACTTCTGATTAATAGGTTGGTTTTGGGCGAAATGGAACTTTATTTGCCATAGAAGCAGGCAAAGTAATGGTAACTTGTGAGAAAATTAATCCTTATTGGAATCATACTTGGGTTAAACGATGTTATGCTGGCCGTGAAGGCCAAGTTATATATAAGAAACACTTTAATGTTATTCCTCATCCACAACATAATCGATTTCTATTGATTGACAGAATATAAATATCCATATTATGTAGAGAAAATGTGTATAGAAGTTTTTTAATTGTTTTAAAATTCATTAGTACATATATTATTAAATTTTCAGATATTGCTTGAGACTATTCTTATAATGATTCATCAGTGTATAATAAAAAGAAAAGTTTCTAAAAGATTTCAAATTAAAGAGAGAGAGAGAAAGAGAGAAAATTAAAATTGATTTCTTATATACACAAGTTAAAATTATAAGATATAAAATTAAAATTACAGAAATATTCATGGAAAATAACTCTTTAAAAGAGTCTATTAAATT
>NW_021851219.1:19673-20025 GCF_003651465.1 Formica exsecta
ATAATAAACTTTTTTTGCGTACAAGTTGGGATTTTTTTATATACTTGGCGTATTTTTTTTTACCTTTGTGAGATTTTTTTAGGTGATTAAATAATTCGTGTAATTATATTCGATGCAGTTAAACGGCCGGTAATGTCGACATTCTTTAATTACCTCCGGGCCCACCGAGTCTACTTGATGGTCACAAAAATTTACCCAGCGAGCTGATGAGGCTGAGGGTCTTTAATGGTATCTTATCGGTGCCAGAGCACATCACATTGCACGGATTTATAACAGTTGCAGTTATTTCTCAAACCGTGATTGATTTGGAATAATCACTTCTTTGATGTAATATAAATCCAAGAGAGGTGTA
>NW_021851220.1:0-446 GCF_003651465.1 Formica exsecta
ACGTAACTAAGTCGTTCCGAAAGAAGGACACTTGCGTACACTTCCTTCTTAGCTTTGTAAGCCGAGCTGTATTGTTCCCCAATTTCCTTAAAATGTTATGAAAACTTTCGGTATATCTCACTCACAGGTACGTAACTAAGTCGTTCCGAACAATGGAAACTTGCGTACATAGCGATCTTAGCTCTGAGTGCCGAGGAGCGTTGTTCCTCAATTTCCTTGATGTGTTATAAAAATTTTCGGCAAATCTCGCTTACAGGCACGTAATTAAGTATTTACGAACAAAGGAAATTTGCGTACATAGCGATCTTAGCTCTGTGTGCCGAGAAGCGTTGTTCCTGAATTTCCTTGATGTTTTATGAAAATTTTCGGTAAATCTCGCTTACAGGCACGTAATTAAGTATTTACGAACAAAGGAAATTTGCGTACATAGCGATCTTAGCTCTGTG
>NW_021851221.1:0-252 GCF_003651465.1 Formica exsecta
GCACTTGGGAGAGGGATAGCGCGAAGGATGCACTTGGGAGAGAGAAATAGCGCGAAGCATGCACGCGGATGATACGGCGTTCGCAAGGCGATGTGAGAGAGATAGCGCGAGGCATGCATGCGTGTAGGAAAAGGATAGCGTCAACATTGGCGTGGGAAAAGGATGACGTTCGCATGCATGTGGGAGAGAGAGAGACAGTGCGAGGCGTGCATGGACGTGGGAGAAGGAAGCGCAGAAATAATCAACATTTTT
>NW_021851222.1:0-712 GCF_003651465.1 Formica exsecta
ATAATTGATGGGATTAACAAACCAATCGCATTTTTCTCAAAGAAACTGGACGACACTCAACGTAAGAATATAAAGAATATAGGTGAACGTTTAAAAATGTATTTAGAAGCCTAGTAAAAAACATTTCAAATTTTTTGCACACCGAAATGTTTTTTACTAGGCTTCTAAATACATTTTTAAACGTTCACCTATATTCTTTCATGCAATTCCAAAGACAAAGTTATTCTATTTTGCGCATACAAACTGCAAAACTTTTATATTAAGCAAATATTGTTACGACCTGACGCAAGAAGCCGGTAAAAAACTGTAATTTTTTAGTTTCTTTCTGTTTTTAACATAAACTCGTGAAGTCTCATCTTTGTTTCGATGTATACTTAAATCGTGGAAAAGGATTTATTATTCAACTAAAAAAAAGATTTCAATGTGCAAAATAATAAACTTTTGGTCGGTAAAACAGACGAGTTGTGCATCCCTTTAACATCAAAATGCAATATAGCGATCGAAAGAGTAAAGACTGTTTTATCATGCATGCTTTCAAGGTAATACCGCTTCCTTCAAGCTGCGAGTTGTGATGCTGCGATCGGTCTTTTTATGCCCGGCAATTTCTACAGAAAGCGCGTGAAAATAAGCATTTGGAATAATCCAAGGTAATCCTCTTTTTTTTAGTCTTTAATTACAGTAAATCTTAAACAATAAGTTAGCAAAAAAAAGT
>NW_021851223.1:0-320 GCF_003651465.1 Formica exsecta
TTTCTCTCTTTGCTATAAATCAAGTTTACAAAAAATTTTATTTAATAACTTTTTTATTTAACATACTTTTTTTAATTTTTTCATGTTATCCATCGATCTTTTTTAAGGACATGTCTTCGTAATGAAAACATGACTTCCTCAAAATGAAGGCTGGAATAAAATGTTGTTTTTTTTATCTTTCTTAATCTTTGTATATCATCCACTCTTTATTTTAAGGGTATCTTTTCGTAACAAAAAAATAATCCTGTGTGCAGGAGCCATAATATCTATTTTTATTAGCTTAATTTCTGAATTCTAACAAAGGACTCAGAATATTAAAC
>NW_021851224.1:0-3843 GCF_003651465.1 Formica exsecta
TCAATTAAATTTATATACACAAATTTCAACTATAATAATAGATCAATAGGATCTAATATAAATAATACAACAATAGAAAGTGCTAATAGACCCGGTGCAAATTAGAAAGTACGTATGTGTATTTATAACCCTTTAGAACGCATTAGACTTACTTAGATATACATAGATCAAATATTTCGGTCTTAAATTAGACCCTCCTCAGTGATATTATAGTCTAATTATTAAAACAAAAATTAATAAATAAAATGCATAAAATAAATACGAGTCCGCAGATAGTCGCAAAATGATAAAAACGAGAAAGTACAATCAAGTCGTGGTTGTAAGATAATGTTTTCGAGTAAAATCGGTACATCGTCACATAATAGTCAAATGTCAAGATAAGCCGCAAGATAAATGTGCAAGATGCACTATAAATCGCAGTGCAAGATGCACTGACATTTTGATGAGCAAAAATACGCATATTTACTTTATAACTTGCGCCGGCTCTGTTAGCTCTTTCGCTCTTTCTATGAATTATCTATAAAAATTACGAATATAAAGAACATACCTCTCTCTCTGTGTTCTTCTTATCTCTCTGTGTCCTTATTCTTATCTCTCTCTTCTCTCTTTTTGTTTTCTTTATCTTCTTTAATAATTCCTTCACAAAAAAGGATTTCGTAATACAAGCCTCGTCTTCAAAATCAAATGAAATTTAACCGCAAACTGTCAAACGTTTCGATACGACTTGGCTATGACAGCCATACATACGACACGAAGCGCGCCGCGACGCGAACTTCGAGAGAACCAATCAGCATCGCGGAAAAGAGGCCTCAATACTTCGATACAAATTGGATTCACTCAGTTAACATGCCTTTTTTAGAGAGGGACTAGCGACATCATCAAAATCGCCACGTGAAGGAGGAGCTCCTGCGGCACGAAATAATTTTATTCGCTGCTATAATTGTGGAGCGGCCGGACATCTCTCCAGGGAGTGCAAACAGGAACAGAAGCGCGAAAAGGGTTCTTGTTTTGGATGCGATAGCCCGTATACGGAGCATCGTATAAGAGATTGCCCTAATAATAAGTCACGGCCAAGGACGAAAAATACAACGAACATGGTCCAAGTATCTTTACCGAGCGCTCCATATTTGGTATCTCTTTCGTATTCGGTCGCGGACGAGTTGGAGAATAAATGTAAATATTTGCTTATAGCGATGATCGATTCGGGATCTCCAATAAGTTTAATAAAAAATGATTTTGTTCCTGCTCATGTTTGTACTCCGGTTACGGAAAATCAGTCTTTTTATGGTATTAACGGTACAAAGTTAAAAATTTTGGGAATTTTTGTAAAGGTTGTCGTAGATGATATTGAATTGAAAATTAACTTTTTTGTAGTACCGAATACTGCAATAACTTGTGCCGTCTTACTCGGTAGAGATTTTACTTTGTCACCCCTGGTTAAAATATTGTTAGGAGAGAAAATTAGTATCTCGAGAGCAGGCTCGCAATCGGTTGACAGCGCGGATTTTTCTAAGCAAATCTTGCATGTTTCATATATTGACCATCCGTCATCCGTTGCCGAAACGTTGAATATCGATCCGAATCTTGATTTCAAAACAACGAAGCGTATTGAGCAATTGTATAAGAGCGAGTACGTTGCAGAAACAGGGGATATAAGTCCTTCAAAGAAAATCGAAATGACTATTAACTTGACTCATGATCGACTTATTAGTTTTAGACCGCAAAGACTTTCATTTGCTGACAAGGAGAAATTAAGTCAGATATTGGACAAATTGTTGCGTGAGCGTATAATTAGACCAAGCGATTCGCCATATGCTTTTCCGATTGTGCTGGTACGTAAAAAAAAGCGGTGAACCACGATTATGCGTTGATTATCGCGATTTGAACAAAATAACTGTAAGGGATAATTTTCCGACTTCTCTGATTGACGACCATTTGGATCGATTGCGCGATAAATCTTATTTTTCTAGCCTCGATTTGCGGGACGGATTTCATCACGTAAAAATCGCCGATGAATCCGTAAAATATACTTCTTGTGTGACGCCTTTGGGTCAGTTTGAATTTTTGAGGGTGCCCTTTGGATTGACGAATGCTCCGCGGGTGTTTCAGCGATATGTTAATGACATTTTTCGTGACCTAATTCGAGAAAACAAGGTATTGATATATCTTGATGATATATTGATTGCTACCGAAAATATTGACGAGCATTTGAAGATTCTTGGCGGGGTTTTCAATTTGGCCCGACGTTACAGGTTGCAATTTCGCTTAGATAAGTGTTCGTTTATGCGTCGCGAGATTGTTTATCTTGGTTATTTGATCAGTAAGAGCGGCATTCGACCCAGTGCAGTAAATGTATTAGGTGTACAAATAAGTTCCCGCCGTTTGATAAAAGTTGGCGCCACCAGTAAGTTATGGTTAAAATTGTCAGATGTAAAACGTCCTTATCGTAAGATTGGACATTAGTCAATAACATAACCTTAAAATATTAGTGATTTTTTATCAGTATAATATATTCTTTTGTGTGCGAAAATGTCGAGTTTTGAGCCGAATAAGCGTCATTTGCGGGAACTTTTGATTTACTTCTTCAATTTGAAGAAATCTGCAGCTGAGGCGTATCGATTGCTTGATTCTTGGATAGCCTCAAAAGATGAAGCATTCTTCCGACGCGGTATCCGTATGCTGCCAGAAAGATGTGAAAAAGTAGTGGCAAGCGATGGACAATACTTCAAATAAAACATTAGGTTCCGTTCTTTCACAATAAATGCCCAATTTTTGATAAAAAACGGCGGAAACTTATTTGTACACCTAATATAATATCCATAAACAAAAAGAAAGAGAGAAAGAGAGATCTTTCATTTTAAAAAAATGTATTGCTAGTTTAGACATGTCTTCAAATGTTATATTCTAATTAATAAATTTATTATTAATAATAAATTCACATTATCCATAGATTTATATTTAAAAGTTTATTTTTGTGAGATTATTATGCTAGCTTGTTTTTTTAACTACAGAAATATTTAAACCGTTGCATCCTATCGTACCAAGTTCGCAATCGGCTTCGAGGCGTTATGACGTTACCGCACCTGTTTCCATCGTAATCAAGCAACGAAAACACACGCTTTTCAAAAGCCACGATACAGAGCCCGCGGCGTTTCCGCGGCGCGCCTCTCGACGGACTCACGCGTAATCTCGAATCCGGGAGATCCCGAGCGTTACGGATACGATTTTGCGTTTAACGATCGCAAGCGCAGGTGCGTGGATACGCGCTCCTATAACGGTAAGACGACGCCTCATCGGTTCGCGCGAGCGAGATTCCACGCTCTGGCTCGTGGTTCCTCTCCGCTTTGCCGTATCAACGCGACGCGCTCGAGGCCGATATGGGGCCGGAGCGAGCCTTCGCGTACAACCTCGCTGCTCTCCTCTTTTCCCTCCAATGATCGAAACGCCTTTTTGCTCTTCTCAACCTTCTCATCCGCGCGCGTGCCACTTCAGCCGTGACGGGGACGCGTCTGCCACAAGGAGCACCTTCTCCTCGCATCGCGCTCGATTCTTTCCCCTTGTCGTTGCACCGATCATCCAGGCGGATCGAATGCAAGTTAACACAATCGCGATAATGCTGACTTTAATATATTATTTTTGTATGTACAATGAAAGCAATGTACAATCGATAGCTTGTCATTGGGATAGTTGTATTGAACACGAAGAAGCAGAATAAATAATGACATTTACACACAACTACTAATCGGCGATTTATATTTTATAAGATTCGGTTTATATTTAAATAAATTGTATTATACTATTTCTCAGAAAGGTTTCAAATAATTTGCAGATATTTCGCTGTGA
>NW_021851224.1:15577-16001 GCF_003651465.1 Formica exsecta
CACTCAAGGTCAAGTCCATATTTTCATCATATGTTCCCCTCTGAACCCTACAATTTTTGTATAAAACATTTTTTTCCATTTTGCTTACTTTACGAGATATTTGCGTGCGTTGATTAAAATGACTCACTCTGTATATATATACATATATCTAAGTGTAATGCTTTCTAAATGGTTATAAATACGCATACGCACTTTATAACTTGCACCGGCTCTATTAGCTCTTTCTATTATTGTATGAATCATTTATAAAAATTACGAATATAAAGAACATACCTCTCTCTCTCTCTCTCTCTGTGTTCTTCTTATCTCTCTGTGTCTTTATTCTTATCTCTCTCTTCTCTCTTTCTCTTTTCTTTAACTTCTTTAATAATTCCTCACAAAAAAGGACTAAACGCTAAAAAAATATTAATATTGACTACATGTT
>NW_021851225.1:0-1258 GCF_003651465.1 Formica exsecta
ATGGAACTAAAAATTTTCGTGTCTGTATTTTTGGTTTGTAAATTTGCATATCGTTTCATTAATTTAGTTGTAAGCATTGTGCGAGCACATGACTCGGCTATGCTACTCGTATATATCAAATTCCATTAAAAGGAAAACAAAATTACACGCGTAAGGTAGTGCATATAAAACTGCATTAACTTGAAACACAGTGGGAGGCAGGGAGGGATGAAAAATTACATGAGATTTTTTCTCGAAGTTAGGGAAATAGATTCCTGCGGGAGAAGAAGGAATCGTGCCGAGATCTCTCGGCTTTAAGGGATTTCCCAAGTCACCTGACCCGAGTGGATCCTCGACGATATTCCATTCCTGAACTGTGGCCAGACGATCTCAGGTTGTACGCGTCCCATTAACGCCGAACTATTCCTCATTCAAGAGCCAAGAAAAAAATTCCGGATATTAAATGCGATGTTAAACTGTATAAATTCTGACATGTATGCAAAGCGGCAAGTGTCCGATTAAACGGTTTTGAGTTTGAAAGCCCCTTTATCCCTTTTGTATCGGTTAAATATCTAAAAATTGAAGGAAAAAAATTTTTATTCGAATTAATTCTAATTTAAATATCTTGAGAAAGCATTTTCTGACGGAAAAGTTTTGAACGAAAGTTGCCTATTACACGCAGTAGTAGAGCCTATATACGATCAGACGCGATACAGTCGATTAAACAAATCAAGTCAGATTATTTTATATTTTTCCCCAAAAATATATATATATTTTTTTAACAATAAATATATATAATATATTAAATTATATTCCTTTAAATGATCTAAGTGCCAAGATGTCGCACTAACAACACGAGAAAAAAAGAGAATTTTGTTTCTATAACAAGCGTGCGTGTCCTCGAAATAAATAAACAAAGACCTGCGAGTCTGAACATCGTTTGACATGTGTGACTCATATAAATCGTAAGCTTTCTTATCATATTGATGATATTTACGAGAAATATCGAAATATCCAAAAGAGAAGATAAATGAAGCAATCGATAATGTCCCACATGTCCTACTTGTATTTACCTTATTTGTTCACAATTTTTCTATAATTAACCGACCATGCGGCGGCGTTCTCGTTATCCCTCTATCCAGGTGTCCGCAGCCCTGAAGAGAGGCTGTAAACGTGTAAAATCAGCGTCGGGCGTCGCTCCGGAGCGGATAATGGAGCGTGACCGAATCTCTCTGATTGCCGCTCTGAGCAGAGGAAGAGAGAGAGAGAGAGAGAGAGA
>NW_021851226.1:0-480 GCF_003651465.1 Formica exsecta
ATATATTTAATAATACTAAACAATATTATTACCTGATATTATATTCTCTCTCTCTCTCTCTCTTTCTCTCGCTCTTTTATTCGTCTTTCCTTCTTCCTTTTTCTCTCTATATTAATTAAATATATTTAACTTTGTTTTCTTTAACTCTATTTTCTTTAACTGTCAAACTGTCAAAAGACATAAACTGTCAAACTGTCAAACGACACGAGTAAGGCAAGCGTAAATACAACAAGCTCGCCGCGCAACTCGACAACCAATCAGACACGCGGTAAAATGGCAACAATACGTGCGATACATATCGACTCAAAACGCACACTTCTCGGTACAAATGACTTTTTTTATAGAGGAGAGTAAGATGTGTACAGATTGATGGTCAATGGGTCAATGAACGAATGTTACATAATTTGTCGTATGTTTAATATGTTGTTATGTAAAGTGTTAAATCAATAAATGAAATGTGTGAAAATATGAAAATAGTTA
>NW_021851226.1:19771-20895 GCF_003651465.1 Formica exsecta
TCTTTCATTTTAACTCTCTCTCTCTCTCTCTCTCTCCCTCCTTCTCTCTTTCTCTTTTATTCGTCTTTCCTTCTTCCTTTTTCTCTCTATATTAATTAAATATATTTAACTTTGTTTTCTTTAACTCTATTTTCTTTAACTGTCAAACTGTCAAAAGACATAAACTGTCAAACTGTCAAACGACACGAGTGAAGCAAGCGTAAATACAACAAGCTCGCCGCGCAACTCGACAACCAATCAGACACGCGGAAAAGCGGCAACAATACGTGCGATACATTTCGATTCCGAACACGCACTTCTCGGTACACACGGATTTTTTTATATAGGACTAGCACGCAGGGTCAATGAACGAACGAACGAATGTTACATAATTTGTCGTATGTTTAATATGTTGTTATGTAAAGTGTTAAATCAATAAATGAAATGTGTGAAAATGGTTACAAATATATTTCATGAAGTTGGTAACAAAAATGATTTTGAATTCAGCCGCAGGAACGCCACAGTACTCCCCTCCCAGCGACGTACTACGTTGCGAATCTAACTTTCTTCCTTGGACCAGAATATGTTCTGAGTTGTTTTCCAAGTAAGGTTGACTGAGGTGAATTGGAAGAAGAAGGAGAAGGAGACGTCATGATAATAACATCATCGCTAATCTCTTTCGGTAGGAAGGCTGGTTTAAGACGTTCTGTGGTGATATTGACAATTTTTCCTGCAACATCGATTGCAAACAGATTATCATTAATTCTATTAACAAAACGAAAAGGGCCAGAATAAGGAGGTTGAAGAGATTTCCTAACTGCATCTTCACGAATCCAAACATGAGTGCAATCATATAAATTTTTATGAAAGAAAGGTGTTTTTTTGTGATGATGTGCAGTAGGTCTTGATTTGATCTCTCTCATATGTATTCTATGTTTTTCGATGAAAATTTCAGGGTCAGATGGAAGATCCTCTTCAATGAAAAATTCTCCCGGAATTCTTAATGTAGATCCATAAAGCATTTCCGCAGGAGATGCATTCAAATCTTCTTTAAAGCAAGTACGAAATCCAAGTAAAACTGTTGGCAAAATTTCAATCCAGTTTTCATTTGCGTGACACATAATAGCACTCTTCAATGTACGGTG
>NW_021851227.1:0-221 GCF_003651465.1 Formica exsecta
ATATCGAAATATTCACATTATTATAAAAAAATTATGCATATTTCTTCGTTCGTTAACACAGATAGTTTTTAAAAGCAACCATTATGCTCACAATAAAGTTCAGTTTGAACCATTTAATTTGATATATATCTGTTATAGTCTATCTCTTTTAGTTTAAAAGATAAAAAGGGGTGGTGACTTTTGATGGGACACCCTGTATATATAATATTTACTCAGGACGT
>NW_021851228.1:0-6146 GCF_003651465.1 Formica exsecta
TTCCTTGACCGGTGACACAATATCCGAGAGCGATTACGCGCACGCTGAGAACGTCTGGAAGCGGTTCTCTATTCGAACGCTGGGCAACTTGTATCTCAAAATTGATGTCCTGTTATTAGCAGACATTTTTGAAAATTTCCGCGAGAGTTGTATTAAAAGTTATGGGCTCGACCCCGCGTATTACTATACTCTTCTCGGATACACGTGGGACGCCATGTTGAAGCATACGAATATTACATTCGAATTGCTTACGGATATCGACATGATTATGTTTATCGAACGCGGAAAACGCGGTGGTTTGAGGCAATGTTCCAACAGATACGCATATGCTACTAACAAGTATATGCAATAGTACAATCCATCGAAACCTTCAACGTATCTCACGTACTTTGATGTAAATAATTTGTACGGATGGGCAATGTGCACTTTTGCCCTAATAAATGTACGCGTTGCGAGTAGATGGTAAGAAGGATACGAAAAAGGTAAAAGACGTCAAGAGTAACGTCGTTGCGAGAACGATAACATTCGACGATTACACGCGGTGTTTGAACGAAGAGATTGAAATGACGCGTCAGCAGCGTGTATAAGATCTAAATTACACGAAGTATACACTATTCGCGAGACAAAAATTGCTCTAAGTCCGTACGATGACAAGCGGTATATCGTACCCAAACCACCGACACGCTACCGTGGGGACATTACAAAATACCGTTGTAAATAAAAAGCATGTATATTGATTGTAAATAAAAATTATGTTTATTTATTGTACATTAAAATTATATGTATATTTATTGTAAATTATATGTATATTTTATAAAGTGTACAATATTGTTTATATTTATAATATATTATTTTTATCTATCCAAGAGTTGTGTGTCGCATCAAATCCCAGCCATTTCACATAAACCTTGTCACCCTTTTTGCGTATCACCTTTTCCACGAGATGTACGTCGGGATTAGCAACGCGTTGTAACTCGTATTCGTAAAATCCGCCGGCGACGGGATTTTCATATGAATCTTTGAGTACATAGGTCACGGGATTAGTTTTCTGCACTTTAACAATCTTAAATACTTCGGTCGACCAATTTGGCATGTAACCTTTCTTAAAGATGGTCTTGACTTTAATCGTGCGTACCGGATCGCCTACTTTGAATCTTGCCGGTGCCGCAATCTTTACGTTGCTATATACCGTATTTAAAAGTTTATCGGCGATCGCAGGGGTAACATCGATAGGTTTTATACCGATAGTGCGATGTTTTCGCGCATTGTACTCTCCAACGAGCCGGGACAACGCGTCGACCCACTTGTAATTTCCATTAAACGTAAACATTTTCCATATATTGTTCTTTAACGTTCGGTTGAATCTTTCCACGACCGAGGCTTTCATGACAGAGTACGTCGAATAATGATTAATGCTGTGTTTCTTCACAAGTTTCTGTACATTTGCATTGTAAAATTCTTTTCCTTTGTCGGTTTGAAAATTTTTCGGGCATCTTCCATCGTCTCGAATTATCTTATTCGACATCTCGTTTCCACTTTTACTCTTGAGCGGTACAGCCCACGCATACTTGCTCAACACATCGATAACTGTGAGTATGTAGTTGTAGCCTTTGTTGAATCGTGCATATGGATGCATCTCGATCACGTCCGCCTGCCACAGATCGTCGTATCCGTGTACTATGACACGTCTACGTGGGAAATTTTTTCTCGCTGGAGGAGGCAATTCTTCCACGAGCAGCTGTTTTTCAGAGGTCTTTTGCGACATGTTTGATCGTGGCATAATTTGCAATAATGAGATAATTCCACCACGTATATTCTTTATATATCTTTCTTCTCCTGCGCTGAATTAGATGTAGTCTGCGCGTGAGTTGCATACCAAAGCAATTTCTGCATCTCATCCATCATTATTTGCAGCGTCTGCATATTCGTCTCGAGCGTGATTATTTTTTTCTCAAGTTCTTCCAGATTATCTTCTAAAAGCTTGACACGTGATCCCACGTACTGTTTGTTTGCGGCATCAATATCATCTTCCGGTTGCGCCACGCGTCGTATCTTGCGCGACCTTGCGTCAAAGCCGGAGGCTGTCTGACACAGAGCGTTATCGCGCACGTAATTTCTTAGTAATCCATTCCATTGATAGTATGAGTTGTTCGGTGTTCCCAACGATAATCCAAATTTATTAATCGACATTTCGATACAAGACCGAGCTTTTATTTGGAACTTTTGTATAATTTGTGATTGTGTTAATTATTTTGTTATAATCAAAAAACGTGAATTGTACTCGCGAGATTTATTTTTCGCGAACCAAAAGATCCTCGCACACTTTTCCAATTTCGCCTCGCTCTCAAACATTTTTTGGTCCTTCGAGCCGGATCATCGCCGGCATCCGCGAGTTTGTGAGTGAGACCTGAAAAAGGAAAGACAAACATTACAAAATGTGCGCAGACTTAAACAATTTGCTGCAAGCTCAACGCGACATCCACGGTCGCATGTCAAGGTCGGTGGAAAATCTACGAAAGCTAGGCTCAGCTGGCATCAACCTCGGCAGCATCGAGGCCCGGATCAAGATCCTGGATCAACTGTGGGCCAAGTTCGAGACACAGCATGAGCTCATCCGCACCAGCTATAAGGAGAGATACAGCGAGAGTGAGTACGCGACTGCTTCTGTTGATGCAGTAGAAAATACTTACGTTCAACAACGCGGCAAGCTCGCCGAATATGCTGAGCAGCACCGAGCTGCTCTTCCTCCGTCGGCGAAGTCTAACGAGCAGCGAAATAGCGATCGCTCGTTAAAAACCGCGTTGCCAAAAATCAAGTTACCTCCGTTCTCAGGCGCGTATGAAGCCTGGCCCAATTGTGCGGTGTCGAATCGTGCGGTGTCCAATAATTCTGTGTCCAATCGTGCAGTGTCCAATCGTGCAGTGTGCGTATCCAATTGTGCGGTGTCGAATCGTGCGGTGTCCAATAATTCTGTGTCCAATCGTGCAGTGTCCAATCGTTCCGTGTCCAATACTACGTGTCCAATCGAGCGGTGTCCAATCGTTCCGTGTCCAAACGGGATACGCCTCCGTCGAGCTGCTTCTCGGAGCAGAGATCTGCTCGTCGATCTTCAAGGATGGAATCCGCAAGGGTGGACCGCAAGCTCCCATGGCACAGAACACCATCTTGGGATGGATTCTGTGGGGAGGATACAGCGTTGCAACGCTGCATGGTCACCTTAGCTCTCTCCAGTGCACCGCAGACCATGACTTCACAACGATGGTCCGCCGCTTTTGGGAGCAAGAGGAAGTGCCGCTCGCTCCCACTGCTCTCGCACCCGAGGAAGAAAGGTGCGAGAATTTCTTCGTGCAAACGCACACACGCACGAGTGATGGACGGTACGTCGTTCGGCTGCCGTTCGCCACTACCCCAGGGAACCTCGAAGAAACTCGCAAGCCAGCCGAGAGACTGCTGACCGCAATGGAGCGGAAAGGCAGCCGGGACTCTCGATTCGGCGACCTCTACCGCTCGTTCATGCTGGAGTATGAGCAACTGAAACACATGAGCCTCACCGGAGTCCCGCAGGAGCACCGGCTCCTCAAGGCTCAGCATATCTGGGAAGATGAGCTCCATCCCACGCTGGGTCTCCGATGGCATGCGCGCATCGACCATTTCGCGTTCGCAATCCGACCCCGCGCGATGACCGAATACACGAAGAGGCGAGTCCTCGCAGAGACAGCGCGTCTCTTCGATCCGCTGGGCTGACTGGCTCCAGTCATTATCCGCGCGAAGATCCTAATCCAATCCGCTTGGCTATAAGGACTGGATTGGGATGCTCCGCTTCCACCATCCAATGCCCAACAGTGGCAACTCCTCCTCGAGGAGCTTCCGCAACTCGAACAAATGCGGGTTCACCGCTGGCTTCGCACGGGAGAGGAAGCCTCAACCCTCCAAATACACGGTTTCGCGGACGCCTCTGATAGAGGCTACGCCGCCGCCGTATATCTCCGCACCGTGACCGATGGCACCGCGACGATCCACCTCCTGCTGCAAAAAGCAAAGTTGCTCCGATTAAACAAATTTCAATACCGCGCCTTGAACTTTGCGCTGCATCTTTGTTGGCGACACTTACTCACCATCTTCGCATTGTGTTGAGTTTCTTTGCAGCGCCAACATTTCTCTGGTCCGACTCCAAGGTCGCCCTCCATTGGATCCAAGGACACGCCTCGAGATGGAAGACGCACATAGTCAACCGAGTTGCCCAGATCCAGACGCTGCTTCCGGAGGCCCAGGGGAGATACGTACTTGGCCGAGACAACCCCACCGAGCCGACGGTCTCGAGAATATCTACACGGACTTACCTCTCGACCGAAGTAGCTGGGACTCTAGGCGACTCCCAACATCGGCACGCTCTGCCTGCTTCGCTCCGAGACAACCCCGCCGAGCCGATGGCCCCTCGCCCGCATCATCACGCAGCACCCCGGAGACGACGTCGTCGTGCGCGTGGCGACCATTCGGACACCCACAACAGAGCCCAGCCGACCACTCACCAAGCTCGCGACACTTCCCAACGTCACCAAAGCTTCACCGCCGACACGAAAAAGAAAAAAAACCGCACTTTTGTACTAGTCTAAAAAATAAAAATATCGTAGAATTTAATCCGACGGACCGCGCCGCGTTCACTCTTACATTTTGCAATAGTTCTCTCGAGGCGTCGATATTCATTTTATGCTTTTACTTTAATTCTCTTTTTTGTCTTCGCTGCCACCGCACCTAAAAAATCGTTAACTTTACAATCGCACGCACCAATGCATGGCCTTCTGCCAACACATTTTAATTTCAACTGTTCAATTGCATTATTTTCTCACTGTAAATTCTTCATTCATCACATAAACTCAATAACACCGCACTCGTGCGTAACCTTACGCGACGCGATACACAACACTTTCTGAATGAGCACGTCTCCCCGCACTCCCGCTCGCCACCCCGCTTCACTCGATCACGCATTCCAGATCGAACGCGCTAATCAATCGAACTTTATGGGCCAAGTCGCGACACCTGTTCCTTGGCACGCGAATTTATTTCGGCACGGAGTGCCGAGGCGGGCGGGAATGTTTGAGATTGCATTAAATTACATTTAAATTAATTTCTTCTTTGTCACATGGGCTTCGCATTATTATTCCATCGCGATCAAAGTCGAAAAACAATGTTCTTATCGCTATTATTATTTAAGGTTTTTTGGTGTTTTTTGACTTTTGAAGCCCATGTGACAAAAATAAGTTTTACACAAAAACACGCAAACAATTTTGTCGGTTAGCCGCGCGATAAACGGCTGCCGGCACGCGCGAGGCCGTGACGTAGCCCGTGACGTACGGGCCACCGGCCTATCACTCGCTCCGAATCTCATCTCGCGCCGATATTTCAAGGGGCGGCCAATAAAGTTTGGCGCCGCGTTGAATCTTCGAACCGAACTCGGAGGTTCAAATTCATTGGCAGCGAGAGATTAAAGAACCGCTATAAAAGGGCCCGCGAACGAGGAGCGCCTGAGACACTCGCTTACGCGTTTAGTTACACCGCATAGAGACACTCGCTTACGCGTTTAGTTACACCGCATAGAGACACTCGCTTACGCGTTTAGTTACACCGCATAGAGACACTCGCTTACGCGTTTAGTTACACCGCATAGAGACACTCGCTTACGCGTTTAGTTACACCGCATAGAGACACTCGCTTACGCGTTTAGTTACACCGCATAGAGACACTCGCTTACGCGTTTAGTTACACCGCATAGAGACACTCGCTTACGCGTTTAGTTACACCGCATAGAGACACTCGCTTACGCGTTTAGTTACACCGCATAGAGACACTCGCTTACGCGTTTAGTTACACCGCATAGAGACACTCGCTTACGCGTTTAGTTACACCGCATAGAGACACTCGCTTACGCGTTTAGTTACACCGCATAGAGACACTCGCTTACGCGTTTAGTTACACCGCATAGAGACACTCGCTTACGCGTTTAGTTACACCGCATAGAGACACTCGCTTACGCGTTTAGTTACACCGCATAGAGACACTCGCTTACGCGTTTAGTTACACCGCATAGAGACACTCGCTTACGCGTTTAGTTACACCGCATAGAGACACTCGCTTACGCGTTTAGTTAC
>NW_021851228.1:7121-12422 GCF_003651465.1 Formica exsecta
CCGTGACGTACGGGCCACCGGCCTATCACTCGCTCCGAATCTCATCTCGCGCCGATATTTCAAGGGGCGGCCAATAAAGTTTGGCGCCGCGTTGAATCTTCGAACCGAACTCGGAGGTTCAAACTTATTGGCAGCGAGAGATTAAAGAACCGCTATAAAAGGGCCCGCTCGTGAGGAGCGCCTGACACTCGCTTACGCGTTTAGTTACCGCATATTTAGTTACACCGCATTTCGACACGCTTTGATAACCGCTTAAGACAACCGCTATTCTCTTTGTGAAACCGCTTACGACAACCGCTATTCTTTTTGTGAACCGCCTATAACCGACCGAGCTTTTATTTGAAACTTTTGTATAGTTTGTGATTGTGTTAATTATTTTGTTATAATTAAAAAACGTGAATTGTACTCGCGAGATTTATTTTCCGCGAACCAAAAGATCCTCGCACACTTTTCCAATTTCGCCTAGCTCTCGAACAACTATATATGATTAGTTGCAATCATATGAAGTGTTCAAAATCGAAACATTAAAATTTCGTCTAAATTTCGCCGTTATATTAAAACGATTGCTTCAGAAAATAAAACACGAGCGAGAACAAACAACGTCGCGGTCACCCGCTCGGTGAGTGATCGCATTTTTCTTCGAATGAAAAACTGTGACAAACAGCAAGTTCTCGAAGGTTCGAAATCAGAAAAACTTGTTATTCAGATCGGCAGAGCGCGAGTTTACGCGGTCGGTCGATTTAGTCTGCCGCTGACGACGATTCGAGCTGGTCGATAGCAATCGATCATAGTTTCGAATATCATCATTTCTCGTATGATATTCTTTCGTGTCTTATTCTCGCTCGTGTCGCATACACACGTGACGTCGCTCGCTCGTCTTATTTTAAATAAACGAATAGTTAAAACAATCTGCACTCGACTCTTTTCTCAATCTCCTTATCCTCCAGCGAATCTACGGATTCGTGTTACACATCGCTTCTCGCTCATCTTTGAGCGTCTCTTAAGATTCGGGCGATCTCGTCGAGGTCGACTCCCGAACATATTGGTCCTTCGAGCCGGATAGAAGGGTGTGTGGAGAATAAGTTTGCAAGTGAGTGATAGTTCATCCAACCACAATATCGGAGCATGTCGCACATCAGGAGCATCTGCAGCGAACGATTGAACGCGCTCTCGAGAACTTCAAAAAAATCGGTAGGAGCAATCGCATCTTCCGCCTATAAAATTACCCTCGTTCGACGGTAATTATGACGAATGGGAACAATTCCGCGATCGATTTACTACGCTAATTCGCAACAATACCGAGTTAACTGACTTTGCGCGAATGCATTTTTTATCATCGTGTCTGAAAGGTAGCGCTCTAGAGTGTATCGCGAATATTTCTATAACGGCCGCTAATTTTGAAATAGCGTGGAAAGCCCTGACCTCGCGGTACGAAGACAAAAAGCGGTCGATAAACAAACATCTTTCGACATTGCTCAATTTATCGACTATCACGCGCGAATCTGCTACCGAGATGCAGACTTTAAACGATAAAGTGAATATAGCGGTCGCATCATTGAAAACCCTCGGTCGAAAGCCGGACGAACTCTGGGATGATATTCTAGTGCATATCATTGTACAAAAATTAGATCGGGTAACGCGCAAAGCTTGGAACGTAAAGATAAGCGATACAGATGCTCCGCCGTTTTACGAGAATTTAAGCCGATTCATTCAGTCTCGCACTCGCGCGTTAGAGGCATCCGCTCCAGCGTCAGCCTCTAAACCCGGGGTAAAACCCGTCGCAGCCGCGCGAGTTCATGCCGCCATTGCCTCTGCAAATGCACAATCGCAGTGCCCGTTGTGTCCAGTTTGACACCTTATAAATGTATGTCCTGCGTTCGTGAGCAAGATTGCGAGTCAACGTCGCGATATAGTCAAGCAACAAAAACGTTGTTTCAATTGTTTGAGCGCAAGGCATTCCGCACATGAATGCAAAAGTAAATATTCTTGTCGGGTTTGTCACAAGAAGCATCATTCGATGCTACACGTTGACTCGGACTCTAGCTCAAGTGCTTTGAAAAATGCACCGTCTAATTGCTTGTCGCCTCAAGCGTCGGATGCGACGCCGGAGGTAAATTCGTTGAGCGCCTCAACTGTAACGCAACGACGATCACCCGTCCTCCTAGCGACAGCCTGGGTAACGGTTCGCAGTCCGTCGGGTCGTATCGCGGTTGTCCGAGCTCTCCTTGATCAGGGCTCTGAAATGACTTTCATCTCTGAAAGTTTAGCGCAACTTTTGCGTGTCAAACGCATTCGTATGCCGATCTCCGTTTCCGCCGTCGGCGGGATTAACGCGGGGACATTTCAACACGCGACACACATATTTATTTCTCATCGAGAATCTCTCGCTCCGTCGCTTTCTACCACCGCGCTAATTCTAAAGTCGCTAACATCGTATACTCCGAAAAGACACGTGGATATCTCGTCAATTTCTTATTTCTTTGAGTTACCGCGAGCAGACGCGGATCCGACGAGTTCCAATCCTATCAATCTCATAATCGGAGCTGATCTTTATAGCGACATCATTCGCGACGGTGTTCGCAAAGGAAGCGTCGGACAACCCTTTGCTCAGAATTCCATGTTCGGATGGATAATCTCGGGACCGCTCACATCGTTCGAGAGTCAAGAGTCATTTCAGTTGACAATGACTTCCGTTCATTACACTCGCAGTAGCATTTCCGCTCATCACACTATAAGTTCTCCCTCTCTCGAAGAGGAACTTCGTCGCTTTTGGGAAATTGAAGAACTCCCACGACAATCAATTCTTACGTCGCAAGAACAACAGTGTGAAGAGCATTTCTGCTCGACGCACTATCGCGACTCCGACGGTCGGTACATCGTTCGCCTGCCGTTCAAAACGAGTCCTCCGATCGATATCGTTAATTCAAGATTTCGCGCCGAAAAAATGGTAAATTCGCTAGTACGGAGATTTCGCGATAAACCCGAGTTAGCGAAAGAATATTCCGATTTTATCTCCGAATATCAACGTCTTGGGCATATGCTGCCAACACCGATGCCTCAAGATGATATCGAACAAACGTTCTATCTCCCGCATCACGGGGTGATCTGGGAAAGCAGTTCAACCACGCGTCTTCGCGTAGTTTTCAACGCTTCAAGCGTTACGTCGAACGGCACATCTCTAAACGATCACTTACACGCTGGTCCTAAATTACAAACCGATCTCATGTCGGTAATATTACAGTGGCGACGCTATAAATACGTGTATTCATCCGACATCGCGAAAATGTATCGCCAAATTCTGGTTAACGCACAATCGCAGTGCTCGCTGTGTCCAGCTCGACACTTCATTAATGTATGTCCTGCGTTCGTGAGCAAGATTGCGAGTCAACGTCGCGATATAGTCAAGCAACAAAAACGTTGTTTCAATTGTTTGAGCGCAAGGCATTCCGCACATGAATGCAAAAGTAAATATTCTTGTCGGGTTTGTCACAAGAAGCATCATTCGATGCTACACGTTGACTCGGACTCTAGCTCAAGTGCTTTGAAAAATGCACCGTCTAATTGCTTGTCGCCTCAAGCGTCGGATGCGACGCCGGAGGTAAATTCGTTGAGCGCCTCAACTGTAACGCAACGACGATCACCCGTCCTCCTAGCGACAGCCTGGGTAACGGTTCGCAGTCCGTCGGGTCGTATCGCGGTTGTCCGAGCTCTCCTTGATCAGGGCTCTGAAATGACTTTCATCTCTGAAAGTTTAGCGCAACTTTTGCGTGTCAAACGCATTCGTATGCCGATCTCCGTTTCCGCCGTCGGCGGGATTAACGCGGGGACATTTCAACACGCGACACACATATTTATTTCTCATCGAGAATCTCTCGCTCCGTCGCTTTCTACCACCGCGCTAATTCTAAAGTCGCTAACATCGTATACTCCGAAAAGACACGTGGATATCTCGTCAATTTCTTATTTCTTTGAGTTACCGCGAGCAGACGCGGATCCGACGAATTCCGATCCTATCAATCTCATAATCAGAGCAGATCTTTATAGCGACATCATTCGCGACGGTGTTCGCAAAGGAAGCGTCGGACAACCCTTTGCTCAGAATTCCATGTTCGGATGGATAATCTCGGGACCGCTCACATCGTTCGAGAGTCAAGAGTCATTTCAGTTGACAATGACTTCCGTTCATTACACTCGCAGTAGCATTTCCGCTCATCACACTATAAGTTCTCCCTCTCTCGAAGAGGAACTTCGTCGCTTTTGGGAAATTGAAGAACTCCCACGACAATCAATTCTTACGTCGCAAGAACAACAGTGTGAAGAGCATTTCTGCTCGACGCACTATCGCGACTCCGACGGCCGGTAATATTCATCCGACATTGCGAAAATTTATCGCCAAATTCTGGTCGATCCTCGCGATACTAATTATCAGCTGATTTTGTGGAAACGATCGCAATCGGAACCGCTTATAGATTATCAACTTTTAACGGTGACGTATGGAATGGCCTGTGCGCCATTTCTTGCCCTTCGGGTATTAAAACAATTAGTACGAGACGAAAGTCAGCATTTTCCGCTCGCGGTGTCTATCCTGAGCGATAATATTTATGTCGACGACTTACTATTCGGAGCTGACGCTACGACTCGAATTCGGCAAAAGCGCGATCAATTAAATTCAATGTTAAAGCGCGGCGAATTCGTATTACGGAAATGGGCGAGCAATTCACCCTCTCTTCTCGAGGATATCGACATAGCAGACCACGGTTTAGCTACGAAAAAACCTCTTGCTGAAGACAAACAAATTAAAATCCTCGGACTCGGATGGAATCCGGCAAAAGATATTTTCGAGTTTCGTGTGTCATTGACGGCTAATGCCCCGAATACCAAGCGTACGATCTTGTCCGCGATCGCCAAATTCTACGATCCGCTCGGATGGGTCACTCCGGTCACGATTACCGCGAAAATCTTTATGCAACAACTCTGGCGAATAAAAATCGATTGGTATGATGTTATTGCCGAACCAGACATAGCAAAATGGAGAGAAATTTACTCTTGGCTCTCGCATCTCAGTAATTCGCGAATCACGGGCTGGATCGGTCTCGGATCGGACACAAATCACGCCGAAATCCACGGATTTGCTGACGCGTCGACACATGCGTATGCCGCATGCGGCGGCAATTTCTCGAGGATGCGAAAGACTTTGTGCTCGAACACGTGCAAAAAGTTATGGAAAGATACTTTAACGTGAAGGTGAATACTGTGTTCAACGGTGAATTCGTGTCGGGTGATAAGAGCGCCAATAAGAGT
>NW_021851228.1:12730-17305 GCF_003651465.1 Formica exsecta
GCGAACGAGCCGCGACTCCCACACAAATCATGCGAGATCTTCCCGAAACTCGCGTGACAGCAACAGTCCGCTGTTTTTTGCATTGCGGCCTGGATTACGCAGGACCCGTGCAAATTTGCGCTTCCGCTGGACGAGGTATTACGTCGCGTAAAGCATATATCGCACTATTTATCTACCTGGCGACAAAGGCAATACATTTGGAGTTAGTAAGCGACTACTCCACTCAAGCCTTTTTAAATGCTTACTCTCGATTCTGCGCTCGCCGCGGCCTCCCGCACTCCATGTATTCGGACAACGGGACAACATTCGTCGGGGCGGACCGACAAATGACCGTCGCGTACCGGTCAGCATTACGCGATCCGAATTTTCTGAACTTGACTGCCTCCGATAACGTCTCGTGGAATTTTATTCCCCCGTCTGCTCCGCACTTCGGAGGATTGTGGGAGGCGGGCGTACGGAGCGTCAAAACTCATTTGCGTCGCGTGTTAGGGAATCACATGCTCACATTCGAGGAATTCTCGACTTTACTATGCAGAATCGAAGCGTGTCTTAATTCTAGGCCGATTGCGCCCCTCTCCGATACGCTTGAGGACTACGAAGGTCTGACCCCCGGCCACTTCCTGGTCGGATCCGCTCTTACTGTTAACCCGGAACCATCATTGCTCGATCTCCACGAAAATCGTCTTTCGAGGTGGCAGCTCGTCCGACACGTTACCGAGCGATTTTGGAAGCTATGGAGTAACGATTATTTAAATACGTTACAACAAAGAGCAAAGTGGCGAAAGGTCAAGCCGCCGATCAAAACCGGGCAACTCGTTCTGTTAAGAAATCCGCTTTTACCCCCCTGCAAATGGGAGTTGGGCCGAGTGACACGCTGTTACCCCGGCTCCGACGGCTTCGTCCGGGTCGTCACCGTAAAGACGGCCACCTCCGAATTCAAAAGTCCGATAGTAAAATTGTGCGTTCTACCGGTCAATAGTGAGGCAACGAGCAATTAGACATCTTCGCTGCGTTGCGTTTTATTTATTGTAATTCATAAGATTAAAATCAAAATTGTCAAGACGCAAGCGTCATTCCGCCAAGGCGGGCGGCAAATTCAGCGCGTCAAACCACGTTGCGTAACTTGTCGTCTTTTCGCTCATGTATCTCATGTTACTTGTGGCGTGCGCTCTTGTCGTTTACTGCAATTGTTACCTCGATTACTTTGGAATTATCGTTCCAAGGCGGGCGGTATTTTCAAAATTGAAACATTAAAATTTCGTCTAAATTTCGCCGTTATATTAAAACGATTGCTTCAGAAAATAAAACACGAGCGAGAACAAACAGCGTCGCGGTCACCCGCTCGGTGCGTGATCACATTCTTCTTCGAATGAAAAACTGTGACAAACAGCAAGTTCTCGAAGGTTCGAAATCAGAAAAACTTGTTATTCAGATCGGCAGAGCGCGAGTTTACGCGGTCGGTCGATTTAGTCTGCCGCTGACGACGATTCGAGCTGGTCGATAGCAATCGATCATAATATCTCGTATCATAATTTCTAGTATGATATTATCTCGTGTCGTGTCGCGGTACTCATAGACCATTCGCGCTGCTGTTTTTAATCTCGCTCGTGTCGTATGCGCTCTCGTCATTCTCGTTGTAAATTCTCAACCGACATTCTAGCATACGATCGAGCATCGAATTCAGTGCGAAAGACGCCTCATTCTATATTACTACACGCTCTATATACTTATTGAGTTTGTGATTGTTAATTGTTTGGAGTCCGAGAGTCGACGCGCGTTAACCGTTCCGCGAATGTCCTCTGCCTCGCGCCAAGCAACATCCGGCGTCCGCGTGCAAGATATCCGTTCTCGCGAGAGCCTCTAGCATGAAGCTCTACAAGATTTCCGATACGCGTCCAAGGCAGTCAGTAACAGGACATTGTGAAGATTTCCGTCGGAGTCGCGGAATACGTGCCGTCGCTCGCTCCTATTATTCAAAATTAAACGAATCTTGACACAATCTACAATCGATTATTTACTGAAATTCTCCTTATCCTTCAGGGGATCTACGGATTCGTGTTACACATCGCTTCTCGTTCATCTCTGAGCGTCTATTAAGATTCGGGCGATCTCGTCGAGGTCGACTCCCGAACATGAAGGAATACCAGATATTGCACACTTAGTCTTTCAAAAACGGAAGTTTCTTTAAATTTCTTCTGGAATAACTGTTTTTTAATAACCAGAATACTCATGCACAAACCGCATATGATATGAAATATTTTTTAAAGCAACCAGCACACGAATAAAAATCGCCTCTGGGATAAAATATTATTTTTTTAATAACCAGAGCGCACATGCAAACCGCTTCTGGAATAAAATATTTTTTAAAACAACCAGCACACGAATAAAAATCGCCTCTGGGATAAAATATTTTTTTAATAACCAGAGCGCACATGCAAAACGTTTTTGGTGGGAAATATTTCATTCGACAACCAGTTCACGAATTGATCGCTTCTGGGATACATTCTTCAACCAAAGCGTACATGCAAAACGTTTTTGGTGAGAAATATTTCTTTCGACAACCAGTTCACGAATTGATCGCTTCTGGGATACATTCTTCAACCAAAGCGTACATGCAAAACGTTTTTGGTGAGAAATATTTCTTTCGACAACCAGTTCACGAATTGATCGCTTCTGGGATACATTCTTCAACCAAAGCGGGCTAGCGCCGATGTCCGGCTGCTATAATTTATTATAAACAAAATAGAACCATCGTGGTGGTCTCTCCATTTTTTCCAGGAGGAGCCGCTCACGCACTATTGCGCGTAACATTAGAATTAGATGATAAGGCGAGCGCCGATGTCCGGCTGCTAGAATTTATTATAAACAAGATAGAACTATCGCGGTACCATAACGCGATAGATGAAAAATATATAATAAAGAACGAAGGGTGTCAAAAACTCAGTATGCGATTTGAAAGCTTGCGGTCCGTATATCGGTTGAAAAAGGTACAGCGGGTACTTGTATTTTTTTGTGTGTCAAGTGTTCGGTAGAGGAAGATTTTGTGATAATCTGCACAAAGTAAAAAATAATAATAAAAAAACATGGAAAACACCGAGCAAACCGAACGCGACCTGTTGGAGCTATCGCACCGAGTCGCTACCTTGGGCGAGTATTTCGCGTGGGCGCAGCGATGCGAAGAATTTATCAAACAGCTCGAGGAACGCAGTAGTGTCAAGCGTCCGCGGCTCTCGATCGGAGTTCGACAATCTTTGGTGGCTAGAATCGCGCGACTCGAGGGTGCGAAGATTCGATTAGAGAGACGGTTTATACATAGCGGTGGTGATTACAGTGGTGGGAATAACGCGGAAAGACTCGTTTGGCGAGAGATCGATACCGCGTTCGAAAACCGTATACTGACCGGTGCGGTGATTAACGCATACTATATCGAACCGCGGCAATTTCTCGAGGATGCGAAAGACATTGTGCTCGAACACGTGCAAAAAGTTATGGAAAGATACTTTAACGTGAAAGTGAATACTGTATTCAACGGTGAATTCGTGTCGGGTGATAAGAGCGCCAATAAGAGCTTCCATTCGTCGTATACGCCGACTTGGAGTGCGTGCTGAGGAAGACCGACGGTGATCCGATGACGTCTACGTACACGTTTACGACAACATCATCAAGTATTTAGCATAGCGTATTATGTACATTGTTCGTACGACGAATCGTTATCCGCGTATCATTCTCGCCGCAGTACGGACTGCGTTTCGTGGTTCGTGGAAAAATTAAAAAATTTAGCGCAACGCGTAAGGACTATTTTAACCACGAATATCCCCATGGTAAGTTTAATGCGAGATGAGCGGGAAAAGTTTCACAGCGCGACACACTGTCATATTTGCGAAAAACCGTTCGAGCAAGACGATACACGCGTACGCGATCATTGCCATCTTACCGGGCGGTACCGAGGTCCCGCGCATTCAAACTGCAATTTAAATTATAAAGACTCTTTTTGCATTCCAATAGTTTTTCACAATTTATCCGGTTACGATTCACATTTTATCATCGAGGAAATAGCTACCGCGTTCGAAGGCTCGATCAACGTACTACCGATAACGAAAGAAAAGTATATTTCATTCACGAAACACGTTAAAGATACCGTCGAAAGATCAGATTGGCGAAGCGATATAAAGTTACGGTTCATCGATTTGTACAAATTTCTCAGTACTAGTCTCGAAAAATTGGCATCGTTTCTAAATAATGATAAATTCTAAATTTTAAAATCGAAATTTCAAAATTTATCGACCGAAGGGTTCAATTTATTAACGCGAAAAGGCGTCTTTCCATACGAATACATTGACTGTGTCGATAGGTTGCACGATACGTGTTTACCATCGCGCGAATCATTTTACAGTTCCTTGACCGGTGACACCGTATCCGAGAGCGATTAAGCGCACGCCAAAAACGTGTGAAGGCGGTTCTCCGTTCGAACGCTGGGCGAATACAGCGACTTGTATTTAAAAACGGATGTCTTGTTATTGGCCGACATTTTTGAAAATTTTCGCGACAAATGTATCGAGAGTTATGGGCTCGACC
>NW_021851228.1:17711-22764 GCF_003651465.1 Formica exsecta
TGCGGCTGGTCGGCGCGTAATAATATGTGCAAAGAAATTACATCATAATTTATATCTCTAATTTTTTAACCATTCAATAACCGTTTATTCTCGTTCATCGTCTTTCAATAATGGTTCTTTGTCATCCGTCATTCGTCGCCGTTCGATAGCCGTTCGTAGTCGTTCCTGACCCGTTCAGTAGCCGCTCCTGATTTGTTCGCAGCCGTTCCTGAACCGTTCCTGAGCCTTTAGATAACCGTCCGACAACCGTTCCTCAACCGTTCGGCCATCCTTCAACCGTTCGTAGCCATTCGTGAACCGTCCTTTGCTGTCCGTGAACCGTTTGTTGTCGTCCATTGTCGTTCGTTGACGTTTTGTTAACGTTTCGTTGTCGTTTCGTCGTCGTTTCGTCGTCGTTCGTTGACGTTTCGTGAACGTTTCGTCGTCGTTCGTTGACGTTTCGTTAGCGTTCGTTACTCGTTTCTAATCTAGCGATATTCGCACGCCGAAGCTCGTTTACCACAGTCTGTAACGCTCGCACGTCTTTCTCTAACGCGGCAAGCTTCTCATCTGACTCTTTCAGTTGATTTTTCAACGTTTTAACGCACCGATCCAGGTACAGTTTGTTGACGGCGTCGGTATCAGCCTCAGGTTGCGCTACACGGCGAATCTTGCGCGACCTCGCGTCAAAGTCCGTAACGGTGCGACACAGAGCGTTATCGCGCACGAAACTTCTCATTAATCCACTCCATCGACGGTACAAAATGCCGTTCGTCACGTCTTTGCTCTGCTCAGATATCCCAAATTTGTTGATATGCATGCATCATCGATGCGAGCGACATCGATCGATCGATTGATTAGTTTTTTCGAGACACAGTTTAATTTATAATAAAGCCGGCTTCGCGAAGTTCCTCGATGATCGACAGAATCTCGTTGTCGTGGCCGTTGTGGCCTATTTGGTGCGAAGCGTCGAGCAATCGTAAACGATCCACCAGCTCGTTGAGATCGTCCCAGTGCACGTAGTCGATCTTGTTGTCGGTTAACGTCATTTCGCGAGGCACGAATAATCCCTTTCCAGATTTTTTTCCCTTGGGTTCGATCGGTATCAGCTTTGCGATTATTTCTTTGTACTTGTATCCCCTGTTACTCAGTAATCGACCGTGCGCATCGTGATTGCGTTTATGCGCGCTCGTCGTCAACAGCATACTCTTGTACGTTTGCTTATCATCCTCCGTATAGATGACGTCATCTGGGGCTTTCTTGAAGATCAACTCGTAAAGACCAGGTGTGCCGGCGTATCGTACGCCGTCGATAATTATGTTATCCGCGTTGTCCACGTCAAAATGTTTATTACCGAACATCATTCCATCGTTGTGTTGTCGAGAACCGTACACGGTGTCAATACCACTCTCTCGATCGCCGCTCAGAACAGGCCAGATATATCTTCGACCCAGTGGACCTAACTTAACTGGCAACGTTTCTCGACCCTTCAGCGTTTGCAACTGATTTCGGACGGATGCCACGAGCGAGTCGTTCGTGGTTTCGAAAACATCCTCGTTCGCGAGTAATTCGGACATCGTAGGTTGTACGGTTTTCATTGACGCTGATGGTGTAGAAGTTATCGGCGGTACATCCGGTGCAGCGTCCGATCGTTTCGATTTATGCGGTGTCGGTGAGCGATCCGACCTGACATTGGATCGTTTTCTCTTTTGCGGTGTCGCATCATCCTTCTCGCGCTTCGGGATGGATAACGCTTCGATCCCCGCATCGATGTTACTCTCGGGCTCGTTCTTCACCGCGATCGAGCTAGAGTTGTCGACGATCTTTTGTAGCGGCTCGATGAGAGGTCTAAAGCGCCTGTCCAACACGATATCCTCCTCGATCTTACCGGTCTTCAAAGCGCGATGTTTCTTGCGAATCGATTCCCTAGTTTTCACAATTGCCCTCGCAATCTTCTCGCGCTCGCGAATATCCTCGTTCTTATCGATCGCAGCCATCGCGGAAAAGCAAAAATGTCGATCTCTCTCTTACGTTTCACCCCGACGAAGTATCGGCAACGACTAATCGTTTTGCGGTATCGCGAACACGTTAAATCCTTTTCTGTATCGACTATCGTTGAGCGAGCTGTTCTTGTCTATCACTACGAATCCGTACTTGCACTGCCAACAATCGCGACACAACGCGCAAAATTCATCGTACGACATGTCGGTATTCACGTGATCGTTGTACACGTGTTTCAGGTTGGTTCCATCCTGATTGAACAGGATCAGCAGGTTTGCGCTATCGCGTATCAGATGTTTAGGTATTCTCGCGTACGTCTGACAGAGATAAAAGCAGTCGACGCTCGAGTGCCGACCCATTGAAAAGTACTCTCTCACCGCATCTTGCTTATCGCATGCCACGTCATCGAACACGAAGATCGAGTTTGGACGCGCCTCGCTCGGCGGAATGACGTCACTGTTGTTGGAGAACGTGAAGTAGCCGATTTCGTCGATCGATGTCAGCAAATTCTCCAGATATCGATATTTCGGCTGTTGGCTCGATGAGAGGTCTAAAGCGCCTGTCCAACACGATATCGTCCTCGATCTTACCGGTCCTCAAAGCGCGATGTTTTTTGCGAATCGATTCGCTAGTTTTTACAATTGCCCTCGCAATCTTCTCGCGCTCGCGAATATCCTCGCTCTTGTCGACCGCAGCCATCGCGGAAAAACAAAAATGTCGATCTCTCTCTTACGTTTCACCCCCGACGAAGTATCATTTGAGCGCCGAACAGTTACAATTTGTGCCGAAAGTCGTTCTGCTGCGAATGTGCGGCGATCACGTCCTCTACCTGTGGGACAAGCTTCCGGAACTTATAAAGGCTGATTTAGAGGTTCAACAATATCGTCGCTGTTACGAACATTACAATCAACGGTGGCAGCAAACGCACATCGACGGTCCAGCACCGTTGATAAAAGATTGCGGCGAATGTCAACGAAAATAGGTAGAGGCCTATTAAATCGCGCGATAAACGCCCTTCCTTTCGAGTTACATATCCCCGGCTATCAGTTTTGCAGCCCGGGCACGCGGCTACAAGAGCGATTAGCGAGAGGCTACATGAGATGCTCGTGTTGAGCGGAGCGAAAGACGCGAGGCCAGCGACAACAACGTCAACATTCGCTAATATCCCATCATCCGGTTGCACCAAGAAAAATCGAACGTCGTTGTTCGATGTTTTCGTCGAACGTTGAATTTTTACAATCTTTGGGATTCGCGGTGCGAAATATCTAAAAAACATGACCAATATCCTTAACATCGAAGGCGAGCCGGTCTTTGACGATCGTATCGTCAAGATCGAGACTCACACGTACAACCCGTACGCCAACACGACGTTTGAGTATAGCGACGAGATACGAATACCCATACAACAACAGGATCTGTATACCTTGCCGTATGAGAGTTTTCTATACATCGAGGGAAAACTAAAGATAAACAAACCAGCTGAAGGATCTACTGTGGTACTGGGAAATAATTGCGTCGCGTTTATGTTTGATGAGATCCGATACGAACTCGACGGTGTGGAGATTGATCGTAACAGAAATGTGGGAATAACTAGCACACTCAAGAACTATGTAACGATATCATCCGATAAAACCGTGATTATGAGGAACGCCGGCTGGAATGCGCAGTACGCATTAACAGATAACAATGACGCGAATGGATACTTCAATTTTTGCGTACCGCTCTACATGTTATTGGGATTTTGCGAGGATTACAGACGCGTGGTAATTAACGCTCATCCCGAGTTGATCTTAATACGATCGCGCAACGACAACAATTGTCTGCTTGGAAATTTAGCGATGAAGCCTGCGATCGACATATTCAAGATACAATGGCGAATGCCACACGTGGTATTAAACGAGATCAATAAGCTGTCGATGCTGCGCGCCTTGGAAAGCGGACGATACCTCAGCATGAGTTTTTGCTCGTGGTATCTGTACGAATTTCCGCTATTGCAGCGTACAACCAAGCATTCGTGGCCCATTAAAACCGCGACTCAGCTGGAGAAGCCGCGATACGTTGTCTTCGTTCTGCAGACAGGCCGGAAGAATGTCATGTCCGAGGATACGAGTCGATTCGACCATTGCAAATTGACCAACGTGAAACTCTATCTGAACTCGGAATGTTATCCGTACGACGATATGAATCTAGATTTCGATAAAAACAGATGGTCGATTCTGTACGACACGTACCAGCGTTTCTGCAAAAACTATTACGGATACGAATATCTCGAGCCAAGTCTCGCAGTCACGCAGTTTCTACTTAACGGTCCGTTCGTGATCATCGATTGCTCTCGACAAAACGAATCGGTCAAGAGCGCAACCGTGGATGTGCGATTGGAATTCGAGTGTAAGGAGAACGTGCCGCCGAATACCACTGCGTACTGTCTCATCATACACGATCGCGTGATTCAGTACAACCCGTTGACCAACGTTGTGCGCAAAATCACTTAAGTGTGTGGGATGAGATGATATAAAACCAATAATGCATCAGGATCAATCGCAGTCTTCTTCTTCTTCTCCCATCGCATCATACGTTGACCGTTTCCCCTTCTCCTAAATTTTCAGAGCAATAATCCATCGCATCATACGTTGACCGTTTCCCCTTCTCCTAAATTTTCAGAGCAATAATCCATCGCATCATACGTTGACCGTTTCCCCTTCTCCTAAATTTTCAGAGCAATAATCCATCGCATCATACGTTGACCGTTTCCCCTTCTCCTAAATTTTCAGAGCAATAATCCATCGCATCATACGTTGACCGTTTCCCCTTCTCCTAAATTTTCAGAGCATTGATCTCCCACCACATCATACTTTTGAAAAATAAGCGTCACGTATATTCGGTTAATTTTTACACGATCAGTGTCGTGTCAACTGCTAGTTCCAACGGTCCACTTCTCATAACTGAGAGACAAAATTTACTCCGCTGAAGGAAGCACCAGCAACGGTTGCAAACGCGTGAATTACTACGTTCCACGAGACGAAATTAAGCCGTGCAAGAAACCACGAGATGAAATTAAGCCGTACAAGAAACC
>NW_021851228.1:22941-23085 GCF_003651465.1 Formica exsecta
TTGGATATTGGAATCAGCGTTGGAAGCGTTGGAATCATGGAATTGCATCTCGGCGATAACCGAGGCAATCAAATCGTATTATCTATCGACACATGGGAATCGCTAATGCTGAAACTGCTGAAACGTGAACGACTTGTGCAAACG
>NW_021851228.1:24304-25317 GCF_003651465.1 Formica exsecta
TTAAAAATGAAAAAAATGAACAAAATGATTATTTCGCTACCCTTCCTCGCATATAAGATAGGAAAAGGATAGCATTCTATGGGGGTGGGAGAAGGATAGCGCAAGGCGTTCACGAGTAGGAAAAGGATAGCATTCTATAGGCGTGCGAGAAGGATAGCGCGAGAAGGATAGCGCGAGGCATGCGCGTGGATGATGATGCGAGATACGGCGTTCGTAAGGCGGTGCGAGAGAGATAGCGCGAGGTATGCGCGTGGATGATGATGCGAGATACGGCGTTCATAAGGCGGTGCGAGAGAGATAGCGCGAGAGAGATAGCGCGAGAGAGATAGCGCGAGAGAGATAGCGCGAGGCACGCACGCGTGTAGGAGAAGGATAGTGTCCGCATTGGCGTGGGAAAAGAATGACGTTCGGGAGAAAGAGAGAGAGATAATGCGAGGCATGCATGGACGTGGGAGAAGGAGGCGCAGAAATAATCGATACTTCTTACTAATATTAACGTTTTATTCAATATCTGACGTCATATAATTGTGTGTGTGTATGTGTGTGTGTGTGTGTAATATAAAAATAATAATAATAAAAATAATAATAATAAAATAATAATAAAAATAATAATGATAATAATAATAATGCGGCGCTCCATCTGAAACAGAAAAAATACAAGTCTTATTAAAATATCTAGTTTAAACGTTCTAAAATTTTTAAAAAATAGATACAATTAATTTTTCGAGTATTTCAATGCGGTTCATAACGAGGCGTCAGCTGCATTTTATATATCAAAATCCCATTCCTTGTACATCACTTCTTCATGATCTCTCAGACAATGATCCAAATCTATTGTATGAGATTTCTTCAAGCCGATTTCTCGGCCTTGTACCATTTGTACAATTGAAGTAACAGGAGTGTTTGTCGATAGCGCCGAGACACGGACATCTATGGGTTTGTAACGTTTGCATAACAAATGTCTTAAACTTTCAAGTCGCGCGATTCGGCCAAACAGCGATTGAATTTCGCGC
>NW_021851228.1:26160-31584 GCF_003651465.1 Formica exsecta
CTCGCTTTTATCGCTCTTGTAATCACTGTCATTTGACAATGCGTGATCTTCGTCGGACGATTCATCTGATACTGCCTCGAAATTATTCTCTATTTCCATTTGATCTTCGTCGGACGACTCATCTAATACTGCCTCGAAATTATTATCTATTTCCATTTTTGTGCAGATTATCACAAAATCTTCCTCTATACCGAACACTTGACACACAAAAAAATACAAGTACACGCTGTACCTTTTTCAACTGATATATGAGACCGCAAGCTTTCAAATCGCATACTGAGTTTTTGACACCCTTCGTTCTTCATTATATATTTTTCATCTATCGCGTTATGGTACCGCGATGGTTCTATCTTGTTTATAATAAATTCTAGCAGCCGGACATCGGCGCTCGCCTTATCATCTAATTCTAATGTTACGCGCAATAGTGCGCGAGCGGCTCCTCCTGGAAAAAATGAAGAGACCACCGCGATGGTTCTATTTTGTTTATAATAAATTATAGCAGTCGTACATCGGCGCTATTATAGCAGCCGGACATTGGCGCTAGCCTTATCATTTTTCTACGAAATTCAATAATGCCGCACGTGCAATAGTGCAAGACGATATTTGTTTATAATGTTTATAAATTCGAGTAGTCGGACATCGGCACCCGCCCTTTGTAATACACCGCGCCGATTATGCTCCCGCGATAAGCTCCCCCGCCCGCGTGACGTCATTCTCCCGCGCCACCAAAATCCCCCTCCGCCCGCGTGACGTCATGCTCCCTCGCCCGCGCGGGACCCCCCGTCCCTCACCTCCCCTCAGAGGACCTGAGTTAGAACCGGCCCTATAACCCTACTATTTTCTTGTATGATATCAAGAGTTTCGAAGAAAACTTTGTAACATTTTATGCAAAACATTTTAAATATTCAATTTTATGTTGTACTTGGATATAACAGTAACGGGAAGATAAATGTTATTAAAATAACACTGATAAACACTGTTTAAATAGCAAATTTAAATTAGCAATATTTAAAGCAAGTTTAAATAATGATAATATATAAGACAAAAATTCAAAAAAACTAAATATCTAACAATCTAAATAAATATATTTTATAACATATTATGGTAAATATTGCTTTAAATGGAGCAACGAGATACGACTGTGCCTTTAACATATGTTGTCAAAGTCATCACCCTGAATAACACTCGTTTTAAATAACCCGTCGCTCATTGTTTATTAAAAAGTTATTAACAAAAGAATTTCCACGAATTATATGTAAGGTAATTATACAAAAAGAGGACAACCTGAGAAGGGGTGGAACACTGTGTCCACGTATATACTTTACAATGCGAAGCGAGGTGCATCCCACAATTGTTGTGTGGATGGGAAAGTGTATGCGTGGACGTAATGGGTTCCGCCCCCCCCCCCCTCCTATGCGGGAGCTCCACTTTCGAAAGATATAACCTAATCTAAACTTATTTCTGATTTAAAACTAAAATTTGATTTGGGTTAGATTATATCTTCCGGAAGTGGAGCTCCCCGTAGAGGTGGCGGAATCCACTGCGTCTACGCATGTACTTTGCAAAATGAAACAAAGTTCACCCTACACCTTACCTTGATCCTTGAGGATTGTAATGTATATATTTTAAATTGGTGGCCAATCTTGAAAAACACAATAAAAAAACCTCCCCCGCCCACACGAGCACTGTGTCTACACATATGTGTCTATACATATCAGCAAATTACTTCCTTTAGCACTGACACCAAATGGCAAGTTTTTCAAACTTTTTTTGTTAATAACTTTTTAATAAACAATGAGCGATGGTTAAAACCTTTTGAGTGTTATTCAGGGTGATGACTTTGACAACATATGTCAAGAGCACAGTCGTATCTCGTTACTCCGTTTAACGCAATATTTACCCATATTATTTATCTAATTTTTTTTCTCACGCGATTATTATTGCGTAATTATTATATTGTTAGCCATAAATAATAATAAATTTTAAAAACAAACAATATAGCATATGTACTATCCACAATAATTATGCTATCCATAAACGATTTGGAAAAAACCACACATTCCATACAGCACAGAATATTGCAGCAGCATTTGCAACATTGCCGCAATATTGCTACAATGTTTCGATGTTGCTACAATGTTGTTACAACGTTCTGTGCTGTATGGGACATATCATAAAATATAATAAAAGAGGCTTTATTAGATGTTTTCCGACTTACGGTTGTGCCCACTCGAGATATGTTATTATGCTGGGAAAAAATTCACTGTATAAGTCGATAAAAATAAGAAATTGTTATCGCGATACCGAGGATTTGTTTAGAGCAGCAGTTTTGCTTTGCAACGTAATAGAAACTTTTTAAAAAATGATTAAAAAAAGGCGCCATACACCCACCATGTGAAAAAGTGCTACACAAAAAACATCAAAAAATTCTGCCAATAAAAAACTGACAATAAAATAAATTTAAAAAAATGTATACTATAAAATTAATTTTGGGTGGAATTCCGAAAGGGGCGTGGCTCTGATTTCGATGAATCTTTGTGAAAGGCTTCCTTTCAGGTTCAAATGAAAGATCCTAAAAGGAATTTTGGCGACTCCTACAAGAAAGTTATTTTTTAAGAGAAAATGGTATTGAATCGATAATTATTTACATTAGCGGATTTACATTTATACTTCGCCGATGACCTTGACCTTCACATATGTTGTAAGGGTGAGGTTGCTGATTAAATATATGTTAATGATAATATATGTAGATAATATATAAATGTATATGTATTTATAAATTTAAATTTTAATAGACTCGTAAATCATATATTTTTTTGATACATGCCTTTTGTAATAAGTAATAATTTATTTAACTTCAGCTACTTTGCCAAGAAGTGGACTTGGTTTACAAAATATCCTTAACCATTCATACCTTCGATACACACATTCATACCTCTAAAACTAGTTAGGACTAGCTTATTTTATTTTATTTTTCTTCTTACTTTCTTTTCCTATTTTTAATTATTATTTCTTTCTCTATTCAAAATTTCCGTAATATCCTTCCTTTCATATTATCTATCTTATCATTCCAAATTCTATCCTCTATTTCCTTACAATTCTTATCTAAGTCTTTAAACCAGTCTTTGGTCAATTCACATTCCTTTACATAATGGCTTACACAATCTTTCCTATTACCGCAAAATACACATAACATAGCTAAAATATAATTATTTTATAATTAACTAAATGCACAATATACACACATCTAACGCTTTAAGATATATTTATTGAAGGAAAATTTCTCATAAATTCTAAGTCGCGTAAAACAAACTTAGACTAAAACAAAAGAAAAAAACTTGGGGTGCCCGTGTCACATTAAAACGTGTACATTTTATAAATATATACATTATTTTGATGTAATATATGTTAATGATAATATATGTAGATAATATATAAATGTATATGTATTTATAAATTTAAATTTTAATAGACTCGTAAATCATATATTTTTTTGATACATGCCTTTTGTAATAAGTAATAATTTATTTAACTTCAGCTACTTTGCCAAGAAGTGGACTTGGTTTACAAAATATCCTTAACCATTCATACCTTCGATACACACATTCATACCTCTAAAACTAGTTAGGACTAGCTTATTTTATTTTATTTTTCTTCTTACTTTCTTTTCCTATTTTTAATTATTATTTCTTTCTCTATTCAAAATTTCCGTAATATCCTTCCTTTCATATTATCTATCTTATCATTCCAAATTCTATCCTCTATTTCCTTACAATTCTTATCTAAGTCTTTAAACCAGTCTTTGGTCAATTCACATTCCTTTACATAATGGCTTACACAATCTTTCCTATTACCGCAAAATACACATAACGTCGCTTCTTCCTTCAACCAATACTTATTTCTCTCCTCTATATTTCCGCATCTTACCCTTAACAATGTCCTTATCATATCTCCTGTATTACCCTTGTCTATATTGCCTTTCCTCAAATATCTTGGACCTTCTACTCTTGTTTCCAATTCCTTTCTTGTTATACTTGGCCTCACTAATTTTACCTTCCTCTACTTGCCTTTGCACATCCCAATCTCTCTCCTCTAATTCCTTCCTTAAATCAATTCCTCTCCTTCTTAATTCTTCTATAGTTTCGATACTCCATCTATTTCTATTATAATATCTTTCCCTTTCTCTACTATACATATCCTCCCATCCGTTATTTTTTTTTCAATCCAACACTTTTTTATCCATCTATTTTCATCCAACTATTTTATCTTTTCCTTATACTTTACTGCTATTAATCCTCGCTCTATTCTTAATTTTCAGTCTTAATTCTCTTGTCATTAGATACCTTGGTGTACAAAATTCTAATCTAAAAATCCATCTTACGTAATCCAGCATTACTTTTTCTAATTTCTTTTTTTCTTCCTATCCCCATATTTCCACCCCGTAAGCAGTGTTGTTAGACGGGCCAGGTTTTTTCGCGCATGCGTGACATTGCGTGACGTAACGATGACGTTTCCAGTCACGTATATATGTAATGTGATGGACGCGGGCCACGGAGCATCTCAGTTTTGGCGGGATCGCAAAGGACACACACATTGATTTTTATTGATTTCCTTTCTTAATGCATGCTCTAGTCAAATAGCATTGTTTTGTTTTACAAAGTTTATTTTAATTTATTTTAGTTTAGCAGCCTGAGGTGATAAATGAATCACTTTAATAAAATGTTTAATGTGATATTATTTTCTTTCAGAATCTTTCTGATGATTTGATTTTTATTTAATTACACACACCGAATACATATACACGTATACACACAAACACACATACATACACATATATAAATTTAAAAAATTGTTAAATAGCATTAAATGTAATATTATATTATATTATTTATTATTTATACAATTAAATATAGATTTTTTATTTTTTGCTGTTTCTTGTTAGAAATAAATTCAATAATTTATATAAATCAAGAAATATATATTTTTGTTATTATAAAAAGATGTACTTTTATGTTGTGAATACTGGTAAGGTTTTTGGCAGTTTTCCTTTACCCATGCAACAAATGTTGGTATTCTTTAATTTCTGCCAAATAAAAAATTTTAATTTATATAAAACTGTGTTAATTATGATAAAACTTTTTTACCTTATCACCTTATATTATCTTATATTATTATATCATATGCTTATTTTATTAATATAATATTAATCAATATTTTAAATTGTAAATTATATAAATTAAGTTAAGCTCGTAATTTGCATATATTATAATATATATATATATATATATATATATATATATATATAATCACATATATAATAATAAAGTTAATCCTTCTCACATTATAATACATTTAACTTTAATATTACGGTATAATTATAAAATTATATTCATTTGCGCTGAGAGAAACATATATATCTTCAGA
>NW_021851228.1:32963-43349 GCF_003651465.1 Formica exsecta
ATATAATCTTATTATTTCTTTATTTCATGTTTTTAATTAATTCAAAAATTTTTAAATAACTTTTAAAAAAGATTAAACGGTGGGGCAATACAGGACCTCATTTCATGAGATTGACTACTTCACTGACACCACATTCAACGCGCATGCGCGAAAAAACCTGGCCCGTCTAACAACACTGCCCGTAAGACATCACGCTTTGTACCAAATACCTAAATAACCCCCACCTTCTAGTAAAATCATCCCTGCCTATCTGTTTCCCCAGCTCCCATATTTTGTTAGCTGCTATCCTTCCTTTATTACTTATGTCCCTTATATATTCTTTGTAATTACCCTTATTATTAAACACGAAACCTAAATATTTGAATACTTTACCTCCTCTATTTCTTTTCCTTTCCATTTCCAACTTTCTTTCCGTTCTCTATTTTCTCCATTAAAAACTAGCACTTTTGTTTTCTCTGTACATAATATCAATTTCCTTTTATTTAAAAATCTTTTTACTGTCTGCATCATATCTAACGCGCCATTAATATCAATATCTAATAACGCCTTTCTATTCTTTGCCTAAAACACCATATCATTGCATATTCTAAAGACCATACTCTCTTGCCACCTAATCGTATACCCCCTATGTTTCGCCTTTTCAACTCTTTACCTATATCCGCTACATATAAATTAAACAAAAGTGGACTCATCACACATCCCTGTCGTACTCCCTTCGTTGTTCTAAACTTTTCTGAAACTTCTTCTTTTATTCTTACCGCCACCTCCGTTTCTTCATATATCCTTTCCATCCTCCAGATAAAGTCTATCAGTATATCTTTTCCTTTTAGTATTTTCCATAACTGTTCTCTGTCTCTCTACATTATCAAAGGATGCTTTTAAATCCACGAACGCATAGACTCTTCCTTCCTTATTTCTCTTCTTCTTCTCCCTCTGTATTATGTGATTTAACACGAAAATATTGTCTATCGTTGCTCTTCCTCTTCTAAAACCTGCTTGGCTTTCCGGTAGCAAACCCAACTTTCTGATTCCTCATTCAGTCTATTCCTTAAAATCTCAGCATAAATCTTACAAGCCGAGCACAGCAAGGATATACCTCTATAGTTGCTTGCTATATTTGAATCTTCCCTCTTGTATAATGGGACTATTATCGATATTCTCCAATCCTTAGGTATGTAGCCTTTCTTCCAAATCTGTCTCAGAAGTTCTACCAATCCTTCCTTCACCGCGCCTTCTCCAAGCCAATTCCAAGTCTCCATGGGTTCCATCTATTCCTACTGCCTTTCTCTTTTTTAATTTCTTTACTGCATCCCATATTTCCTCTTCCTCCACCTGTCTTCCTGTCTACTCCCTTCTCATCCTTATTATTTCCTCTGCAACTTCCCTAGATTCTCTGGATTCTTCATCTTGTCCTATTGTCTCTCCCTCCAATAAAATCATGAAATGGTTTCTCCATTCTTCTTTACTTATATCCGCTACTTTCCCTTCCTTTCTCTTCTTCCTTATATTTATAAAAGTCCATACCTACATTGCATTTTTTAAATTCCTTAACTCCTTCTCTTCTTTTTCCCTATTTTCTCTTTGCTTCCTTTCTGCAAGATCTCTCAGCTTCTTCTTTTCTTCCAAATATTTCTCTCTTTTCGTTTTTCCCTTCCTCCACTTCTTGTAACATCTTTGCATCTCTTTTTTTTGAGAATTGCCTATCTCACCAATCTTTGTGACCTGACTCTTTTCTTTTCGTTACCACCTTTTTCCTTATCATAGCCTTATGCACTATACATTTAAGTCTATCCCATTTTTCCTCAATATCCTGCCTGTCCACTTCCCACGATGTCGTTTCCGTGTTTTCTTTATACCTTTGATTCTTCATCCCAACAAAGCCTCCATATCTTTTCTCCTTTCTTCTTATCTTCCTCTTCCTCTTTTTTTTGTCTTTATCTTCTAACGTTACCATAATCGGCATGTGATCTGAGTCCACTCTGTCACCTACCTTGAATTCTTCTACTTTCTCATACGCTCTTTCACTACACAAGACATAATCAATCACTATGTTATTCCTCACACCTACATACGTATATTCCCCTTCCCAATCCCCCTCCATCGACCCGTTCAACACATACCATCCCTTTTCCTTAGTATAGTCTATCAAATTCCTTCCTCCATTTGCTATCGTCTTATCCTCACTTTTTCTCTTTATTCCTCCTTTCTTCTCTTCTCCCCCTCCTAATTCTCCTATTCTAATATTAAAATCGCCTCCTATTATTATTTGCTCGTTCTCCTTTCCCTCTAACCATTTTCTTTATTTTCTCTTCTAAAATATTTCAATTTTTCTTATTATACACCGAAATAATATATAAGTTTTTTTCCCTCTTCAATTTCTATAACCACAAATTCCTTCTCATCATTACCTATTATCCTATCGGCCCCATTTCCCCAATTTCTTCTCTTACCTATTATAAAACCTCCTTTTGCCTTTCCCTTTCTTTTTTCCTTTACTGCATATTTACATCCCCATTCGTATGTCTGAGGCAACCTATCTTTCAACTTTTCCCAACCCTCCTCATCTATCCAAGTTTCACTTAAACTAATAAAATCAAATTCCCTAATGTATCTCCAACAATCTACCCCTTTACTTCCTATTCCTGCCACATTCCAAAATATAATTCTTTTGCCTTCCTTTTCTTTCCTCCCATTCTATTTATTTATTTCCACTCCTTGGCTTACAAAAAATCCTCCCTCCCTTTCCCATTTCCTTTCTCTCTCTCTCTCTCTCTTCCGCCTCCCTTTCTCCTTCCTTCGTATCTTCCCTATTCAATTCTTTTTCTATCTCCTCCAACACTTTCCACACCCCTGTTATCCTAACTCTAGCATATCCAGCCTTCACATTCTCTCCTTTATTTTTCTGTTCTTTGACCCATTTATCTATCATTTCTTGTCTTTTCCTTTCCTCCTACGTTAAATCATTTTCTATGAAAATTTTTTCCCCTTTTAATCTATTTTTGTTTTTTATCACCATTCTCTTATCCCCTTCCTTATCTATTTTTACTATTATCACAGACCCACTTATTCTAACACTCATTATTCCACAGTCTACTCCCAGCCTATTCTTCAAAAAGTCTTTCGCCCATTCTCTCCTATCTTTAGCTACATCCTTTATATTTATTCCTTTTATTACTATATTATTCTTTCTCTCTTCCCTCTCCTTTTTTATCACCATCTTTCTTATTCTTTCTACCTTCTTACTACTCAGTCTATCTTCACTTATTGTCGATCCACCCGAACTTTTAAAACTACTTCTTCTACTTCTACTTCCCCTACTTTCTCCTGCACTACCATCTGATATTTCTCTTTCTTCCCCTGCAATTCTGTATCCCCTTCTTTTCCATCTTTCCTATTCCCCCTTTTATATTATTCAATCTAACCTCCCAAACTTTCTCCTTCCTCTCTATATTTCTTATACATTCTTTTAAACTCTCCTTTATTCCATTAATCTCCTCTTGTAATCATACTTTTAATTACAATATTTTAATTCCGACTCTATATTACCCTCCTCTTTCTCTTCTCTAAACGTAACCTTCCTTTTTACCTTAGCTTCCTCTGATATCAATTTCCCATTCTTGCTCGTTCCTTCTTTATCGACACTCTCAAACTTTTGTCGCTTCTCTTTACCTCTAAAAATCGCCCTTCCTATTGTACTCCTACTCCTCCCTTCATTTACTGCCCTATCTCCTTTTCCGTTCTTTTATCCTACTTAACTTATACGCCTCTTCTTACTCGCTATACGCTTAATATCTACTAAAAACTGTTTCACACTCAAAACACGCGATTAAGATTATATATAAGAAGGTTAAGTCATAATATTGTGTAACGATGCACCCCCCATCGTTACCCGGCACGTAGACCAGGAAGTCTGCAGCCCGGCGAACACCAGCCGGGCAGTGGCAGAGGCGCTTAGCGCCCTTTTTTAATACTTCACATTGTGAAACAACCGTACGGCCGTTATACGGCCGCCGTTACGGAAAGTTCCGAAAACCGAGCACAGTCGAGTGCTGCTGGAAGAGCCCGAGCGTCACCAGCCAAAACGCCGCGTCGTTTCGCCCAGGGAAAACGACGCGTTTACCGTATTAATTAACCGCCGAAAACAACACGTCGTTATCCCCACCCGGGGGCAAACGACGCGATTACCGTTAGACGCTCGGGTATATAACGGCAGCATTTTTACATCCTGGCACCGGTACCTGATCCAGCTCGAGAAGTACGCACGAGATATTCCAGAACCGATCCTAATAACACGCAAACACGACGGAACGTGGGGTTGACGGGTAACGCAGCCTCCGCCGAGCATTCTCGGAATCCGCATCGCTTACGTTTCTTCTCAATCCTTCCGACCGAACAGACAGAGAACGGAGTGTTCGCCGCTCTTCTCGAGGATTCTCGAGCACCCGGTCTACCATCCGATCACTCCGACCAGACGGACCGTGGGCTGGCGAATTCGCCACCCCGTCGAGCTTTCTCGACGCCGACCGGTCATCCTGACTCCGCGTGCGGAATAGGAACAGCGAGTTCGTTCTCCGATCGAGATTCCTCGATATCCTACGTATGTGAAAGAACTTTAATAACAAGAACACGTAAAGGAGAATATTGTACAATAAGACAACTCGAATCAGTCGCGGATAGCCAGCCGTCGGAGGAAACGTCCTCACGGCACGACAGCACAGGACCAAATCTGTCATGGCATCCGGAAAACATCCGATCGCGAGACTCAAGATGGCCGATCTCTCCCAAGATGTCCGACGTTGTTTAACAACAACGCTTAGCAACGTTCTCCCGGAGACGAATACAGCAGATTCATGAATAACCGCCTTAGACGACCCGCAGGGACGCAACAATATTATACGCCTTGCGTTCAATTTGCGTATCTTCCGCATTTGTATATTCAACCGCGCTTCTAACAGCGACCGCGCCCCAAACGTTTCGCGCCTACACACCGCCGTGCCCGCTTCGCGGGTTTTAACTTCTTGTAATTGACCGTTGCCGAAAAAGGCAAATAAAGAGATTAACTTACAACCAAAATCTATCGTCGTGTCTCACCACTTTCTCGAGCCCATTGGCGCCTGAACAGTAGGACCGTCCGGGAGACACACGATTTTTTTTTATCTAACGGCGTGGTCAATAACCGTCCAGCATGAAAAGCTGGTTATATACGCTCCCGAAAAAGCAACTTATCGCCACGGCCATCACATATGGCTTCGACACGACCGGAACGCTCGACGTCATTCGCAGCCGGATGAGTCAATATGTAGACTCGCACCCGGAAGAATTTTGGGCACATGACCCAGACGCCCGGAACACGCGGACGCCCCCGCGAATAGAAATCGCATCGCCGAGCGCACAACGCGACGCAACCTACGGGTTTGAACCGTCCGCCACAGCTCAAATGCTGAATCAATTACGGAAATGGGGATGCCCGTTCGACGGGCGCGACCCCATCGCGTTCTTAAAGCGCGTTGAAGACCTCCGCACGGATTACGAATACTCCGGCGAGCAATTGCTAAAGGGCCTGTCAGAACTCCTACGCGGAGACGCCGTCGCGTGGGCGCGGAACAACCGCGAGGACTGGCGGACCTGGGGGGATTTTTGCAACGCCGTACGACGACGATACCTTCCTCCACGATACGCGGAAGAGCTGCAACAGCAAATAGCCGAACGCCGCCAAAGGGAGAACGAGAAGTTCGCGCCATACGCAGACAAGATGATGACGCTCATGCGCCGAGCCGGGGAGTTCACCCGCGAACAACGACTCTCGCGGATATATTCGAACATGCGGCCAGAATATAAAGTGTACGTCAAACGCCGGGACGTACAGAAATTAGACGACCTATTCGACGGCGCCGCGGAACTCGAGCGGATCGAGCAGGAACGACCCAGCCGGAATAAAAACACCGCAACGATCCCGACCGTAGCGGTGTTTTCGTGTATAACCGGGAGGAGTGTTGCTGGCGCTGCAAACAGAGAGGGCACACCCAGTTCGAATGCAAGCGGCCGCCCCGACGGTTCTGCTCGCAGTGTGGTAAGGACGGGGTCCTTACTACCAATTGCCACCCGCCATCGGGAAACGCCAGACGCGCCGGGATGACCGCGGCCGAATCCCGGACGCCCAGAAACTAATCAAATACACGCCACGACCGCGACGATCTACGGACAATCTGTGGAGGCCCTACTCGACTCGGGCTTCGAGGTCTCGTTTGTCAACGCCGAGACCATAGAAACAATCAGAAGATTCGGCACCGAGCCTGTCGGGGAAGACGGACACATACAGATGGCCGATGGGACTACCGCCCGGACATGCGGGAAAGTCCGACTACCAGTCGAATTCCAGGGGCAAACCTACGTCCACGAATTCGCCATCCTGCCGGCACTACGAGAAGCGGCATTGATCGGAATCGACCTATGGGCCCGCCTGGGGCTCACAATCTCGCCGCCGCAACAACTACGAGTCTGGAACCGCCATCCAGTCTGCGGGAAAACCAGCGGGCTGGCGACCCACACGAGGGAAGAGAAAGAACTGTTAGAGGCCTTCTTGAAACACGAACTAGACAAATTTCAAATTGTCACAGGGCCGACCCCATTGGCCGAACACCACATATGCTTGACCCGCACCGTACCCATTAAGCAGAGGTATCGAGAATAATCATCGACGCAGAAGTCGAAGAAATGGAAAGAGCGGGGGTGATCGAACCGTCCCGAAGCTCGTGGAGCTCACCCATCGTGGTCGTCCGGAAAAAGGACGGGAAGCACCGCTTCTGTATTGACTTCCGAAAAGTCAACAAAGTCACGGAAAGGGACGCCTACCCACTACCGCAAATCACCGCTACCTTGGACAAACAACGCGGCGCCCGATATCTCACAACGCTCGATTTAAAGAGCGGGTACTGGCAAGTACCCCTGGCACCAGAAAGCCGACCGATCACAGCATTCACCGTACCGGGAAAAGGCTTAATGCAATTCCGAGTGATGCCTTTCGGGCTGCAGTCCGCCCCGGCCACGTTTCAGCGCCTGTTCGATACCGTTATCGGCCCCGCGCTCGAACCTAACGTATTCGTATATTTGGACAACATTATTATAATCAGCCGCACGTTCGACGAACATCTAGACTTGCTTGCCGAGGTATTCCGCCGACTCCGTCAAGCTCGCCCCCGGTTAAACCCGAACTAATGCCGGTTTTGCGTCGACAATCTAAAATATCTGGGACATGTCGTGGATAGCACAGGGATCCATACGGACTCTGAAAAGGTCAGCGCCGTCGCCAATTGGGTTGAACCGCGTTCCGTGAAGCAGGTCCGACAATTTCTCGGAATGGCATCGTGGTACCACGCTGGCTGCACCGCTCACGCGACTAACCAAGAAAAACGCCCGCTGGGCGTGGGGGACGGAGGACCGCCGCGTTCCAACAACTAAAACACGTATTAACAACCGCGCCCATACTCGCGTGCCCGGATTTCAGCCGCCGATTTTTCTTACAAACGGACGCAAGCACCAGCGGCCTCGGAACCGTCCTTACTCAATATAACGAGGACGGCGAACGCGTCATCGCCTACGCGAGTCGCACGCTATCCGGCGCCGAAAGAAATTATAGCGCCACGGAGCACGAATGCCTCGCGGTCGTCTGGGGCATACGGAGAATGCAAAATTATCTAGAAGGTTACGCCTTCACCGTCATCACGGACCATCAGTCCTTATGCTGGTTACAAAAACTCGAAACTCCGACTGGACGACTCGCCCGCTGGTTATTCGAGCTCCAGCAGTTTGATTACGACATCAAGTACCGCCGCGGAGCGTTAAACCGCGTGGCCGACGCGCTCTCGCGAAAACCGGAAGCGAACACGATTCAGACGATACACTGCCGCTGGTACAATCGCTTGCTAAACGAAATCCGACGCGATACTGCCGCGTGCCCGGATTACCGAATCACGAACAACGGGCTCTACCGCCACCTCCTCCACAGTTTAAACTTTAAAGAAACATCCGCCGACGAACAGTGGAAACTGTGCGTGCCCCGCGAGCAACGGGGGGAGACCCTCCGACATTACCACGATGCCCCCACTGCCGGACACGGGGGGGGGGGGTCGCGAAAACTAATCGCCCATATCGCCGAGAAAACCAGCGGCCTCGGAGCCGTCCTCACCCAATACCACGAGGACGGCGAACGCGTCATCGCCTACGCGAGTCGTACTCTGTCCGGCGCCAAAAGAAACTATAGCGCCACGGAGCTCGAATGCCTCGCGGTCGTCTGGGGCATACGGAGAATGGGAAACTATTTGGAGGGCTATGCCTTCACAGTTATAACGGACCCATCAGTCATTACACTGGCTACAGAAACTGGAAACTCCGACGGGATGCCTCGCGCGCTGGTTATTCGAGTTCCAGCAATTTGATTACGATATTAAGTACCGACGAGGAGCGCTAAACCGCGTAGCCGACGCACTGTCACGAAAACCAGAAATCAACGCAATCCAGACGATACATTGCCGGTGGTACAACCGGTTGATGAACGAAATGCGATGCGAACCCGCCGCGCGTCCAGATTACCGCGTAACAAACAACGGACTCTACCGACACATCCTACACAGCCTAAACTTTAAAGATACGGACGCGGACGAACAATGGAAGCTGTGCGTGCTCCGCGAGCAACGCACGGAAATCCTTCGACGGTACCACGATGCCCCCACTGCCGGACACGGGGGGGGGGGTCGCGAAAACTATCGCCCGCATTGCCGAGAAATTCTACTGGCCGGGATGTTCTGCGAGATCACCAGATACGTACGACATTGCCAGAAATGCCTGGCGCATAAACCGTTGCAACAGAAACCGGCCGGAAACATGCATGCAACCAACGTCACACGGCCGTGGGAACATGTCACGGTCGACCTCGTGGGCCCGCTTACACGGTCACGGCGCGGGCACGTGTGGCTGTTGGTCATGCAAGATCGGTTCACGAAATGGGCCGAATTAGCACCGTTACGCCAGGCCACAGCGAAGGCCGTATCTCGCGAGATAACCGAACGAATAATCCTGCGACACGGCCGTCCCGATATTATTATATCCGACAACGGGACGCAGTTCAAATCCGCACTGTTAACCGAAAGGCTTAGAGCCTTCAACGTAGAACACCGCACCGCACCCGTCCGCGCCCCACATTGTAACCCGGTGGAGCGTAAGAACCGGACGATCAAAACAATGGTAGCGCAATACGTCGATCGCGACCACCGCGAATAGGACGAACAGCTCCCCGCGCTACAGTTCGCATACAACACTGCCACGCACGACGCTACGGAGTACACACCGGCGTACCTGAATCACGGTCGAGAATTAACCCCGCCCGCCCCCGCCCTCCCAACACCCAAGGAGGCCCCAGCAGTGTTGTGAGACGGGCCGGGTTTTCTCGCGCATGCGCGGCCATGGTAACCATTAGCAACGACGTATCTATCTGCAGTAATAACAAGGTTATGCTGTGGGGGCGTAAGTTTTATTTTGTTTTGTTATTATATATTTTGTGCTTTAAATTATTTTAACATTCTTCCCTCTTTCAGTTTATCTTTTTCATCACACAGGTAAACACACATGTGATATTGTAATTTAAGGAAAAGTGTTAAATATATATACATATATATACAATTATATATGTATAAAAAGATGTATTGATCGTCTGTATATAATTTCACATAAGTTTTTGTACTATTATAGTGTTTTGCAAAGCTCTCGAAATAAGCTACAAGAATATGCAATAAAAAACGGGGGATTCCATTTAAAAAAACATCGATCACATTGACCTCACCTTGAAAAGGTCACTCAAGGTCAAGTCCATATTTTTATCATTTGGCCCCCTCGACACCGTACAACTTTTGTCTGAAACATTTTTCTCTACACTCAAAAATAAAAAAGTTTCTTGGGGTGGAATATTAAAATGGCCTACTCTGTATATACAGGGTGGTCCATTTTAAAAGAGCCAGTCAAATATCTCGAAAAATATGGAAGATACGGAAAAACGTTTCAGACAAAAGTTGTTTGGTTCAAAGGGGGACATAAGATGGTGCCATTGATGTGACCTTGGATAGTCATTTGAAAGTCACATAAAGGTCACTTTTAATTTCTTAAATGGAAACCCCCATTTTTCATTGCATATTCTTATAACTTATGTCGAGAGCTTTCCAAAACACTATAATAAAGTATTTTTTCATTAAGTACTTTTTGAGTTATTTTATATTTTAATATGACATATTTTGATAGAAAAAATAAAATATCTTGTAAAATATTTAGTTCTCAATAATCTTACTGTAATACTTTTATGTACAGAATAATGAGACAAATCAATTAGCATAAAAAAAA
>NW_021851228.1:44717-60574 GCF_003651465.1 Formica exsecta
ATTACGGTAAGATTATCGAGAACTAAATATTTTACGAGATATTTTATTTTTTATATCAAAATATGTCAGATTAAAATATAAAATAACTCAAAAAGTACTTAATGAAAAAATACTTTATTATAGTGTTTTGGAAAGCTCTCGACATAAGTTATAAGAATATGCAATGAAAAATGGGGGTTTCCATTTAAGAAATTGAAAGTGACCTTCATGTGACCTTCAAATGACTATCCAAGGTCACATCAATAGCACCATCTTATGTCCCCCTTCGAACCAAACAACTTTTGTCTGAAACGTTTTTCCGTATCTTCCATATTTCTCGAGATATTTAACTGGCTCTTTTAAAATGGACCACCCTGTATATACAGGGCGTTCCAGACCACCCGTACACCAATAGCGCGGTGTCCAATCGCGCGGTGTCCAATCGTGCAGTGTGCATGTTCAATCGTGCGGTGTCCAATCGTGCAGTGTCCAATGATGCGGTGTCCAATCGTGCAGTGTCCAATCGTGCGGTGTCCAATCGTGCAGTGTCCAATAATGCGATGTCCAATCGTGCAGTGTCCAATCGTGTAGTGTGCGTGTCCAATTGTGCGGTGTCCAATAATTCTGTGTCCAATCGTGCAGTGTCCAATCGTTCCGTGTCCAATACTACGTGTTCAATCGAGCGATGTCCAATCGTTCCGTGTCCAAACGGGTGTCACCCATTTTAAGTTAACAAATGAGCGTTCTAGGTTACGCATGAATTAGGGATGGCGCGAACGGCGTGCGTGGCGTGTGAGCGTGTTTTACGCTATTTTATTATTTCGCTAAAAGTTTTATAAGAATTATACATGATATCTAAATATCGCTGTTTTGAATTTAACTTACTTAATAAGAGAACATTTTCTAATTGATATCACCGAAGCAACGATTGAAAGTAAAATAAGTAGATTAAATAACATGTGAATAATTTTGATCCAAGATTATTGTTCCAACATTCTAAAAATATTTATGGCCCTGAAAAGGACCGATTAAATGTTTAATAATGTTTAATTTTTTTATGTTACTATTGCACAATGAAGCTATTTTTCCAAATCTTCTAGTGTTTCCACAAGATTACACATGGTAAATAAAATTTTTTAAATTACTCCATAGAAAATGGTCGAGTGGATTTAAATTAAGCGATCTTGCGGGTCATGCGACGGAACCACCTCAGTCAATCCAAGAATTTGAAAAATTTTATTTACTGAAATCCTGTGGAAACACTAGAAGAGTTAGAAGAACAGGTTCATTGTGCAATAGCAACCGTTACACCGAAAATAATCCAATGTGCACAAGAAAATCTTATCCGCAGAGCAAATATGTGTATACAAATGGAAGGTCTGCATTTCGAGCATATGCTTTAAAATACGTAATCGGCCCTTTTTAGGGCCACAAACATTTTCAAAATGTTGGAACTATAATCTTGGATCAAAATTATTCACGTGTTATCTAATCTACTTATTTTACTTTCAGTCATTACTTCAGTCATATCAATTAGAAAATGTTCTCTTATTAAATAGGTTGTATTCAAAATAGCGATATTTAGATATCATGCATAATTGTTATAAAATCTTTAGCAAAATAGTAAAATAGCGTACATTACGCTCACGCGGCACACATATCGTGCGCGCACCGCCCCTGATTCATGCGTAACCTGGAGCGCTCATTCGTTAATTTAAAGTTGCTCTCATTTAAAAAATATTGTTCAGACGTAATTTTGCCAGAGAAAAAAGTTGTTTCTTCTGGTACGGACAATCACATGCATCACTGTGCATTCCGTGTGCGCGAATTCTGGGGACCCTGTATATATATATATATTTTTTTTTTCTAAGTAATGTATGTGAATGATAATATATGTAATTGAAATTTTAGTAGATTCAAATCATTATATATATTTTTTTTGCTACATGTTTTTTGTATGAAACTTAATAAATTTTATATAAAATGTAAATATTTAATATAATAATACTTTTATTATATGAACGATGCAAATAATTTTCACATAATATGAGATATTGTACAACACAAATAAATCTGGGACAATATGTATTAATGCGACCCGGGCAAGCCAAGGTTTATAATTAAATTTTTAGTAGATTCGTAAATCATTATATACTTATATATTTTTTGATACATGCTCTTTAAAACTTAATAAAATTTTATATAAAATGTAAATATTTAATATAATAATACTTTTATTATATGAACGATGCAAATAATTTTCACATAATATGAGATATTGTACAACACAAATAAATCTGGGACAATATGTTTTAATGCGACCCGGGCACGCCAAATTTTTACACTTTGCTTTAGTGTAAGTTTGTTTTATGTGACTTAGAGTTTATGAGAATTTTTTTTTCAATAAATATAGCCCAAAGCGTTAGATGTGTATATATTGCGCATTTAGTTAATTACAAAATAACTTTATTTACCTTTACGCCCTACTACTTTAATTATATTGCGATTTATTAAATATAATTTTTCTTAATATTAGAAATAATAAAATAAAAAAATTTTATAACAAATTTTTTCCTGTTGGCGCAATTTTTTATATCATTATTTTTGTAAAATATATTTGTACAACTTCTTTTGTTAAAATATTTTTATAAGATTTTATTTTCAATAATTTATAATAACATTATTTTGTGCAGATTAAATTAAAGTAGTATTGTTTTATAAATACATATAACAGTTTTTCACAACTGGCGCGTGCACTTGGCGTCTTTTTTATCTTTTTTAAAAAAGGTAATATATTACAAGTAAGTAAAATACATCTATTTTGTACTTTGTAAATTACCCAGAGAAACAAAAAAATAGAAATTAAATGTCAAATATATATTTCTGAATCTCAAAGATATATTTCTAACAATTATTGACTAAACATGATTTGCAGCACTGAAAAATAAGAAACCGATGCTTTCAAAACATTTTTGAAACTATTGAAATCTATATAATAGAATTTACCCGCTTTTATGCGAATAGGCACATTGGCACGAGCTATTATAAAATATAAGCCTTGCACGATGTTCGTAGGTAAATCGTACCAATCACTCAAGTAAACTGCTTAAGAGATCGCTTGCGTTTTCGACGACAAAGTTTCCCCCATATAACTGTACAAGAATAGTTGTATCATTAAAACATTGAATGACATTATACTTGTCCCGACAACAGCAAAATCATGCATTGCCATCGATACGATAAGCTGCAATCCTGAAAAATGCTTGACATTTATTCTTTGTAATAATTGAATCGATTTTATAATATTAAAGTGATTGATTGTAGCGATAAAATAGGCACAATATTCACGAAAAAAGAAATGTACAATTTGTTTAAAATATTGTACCTAATAAACATATGAGCAAAGCGTGAAGAACCAGTTGAGCTATCAAGATAGTATCGAGTGTACCCACGATGCCTTCGGCTAGATCCAGAAGCAAACAATGTCTCTCGGCCAATGCGATTATTTTGATTCTGTTCCAATAAGGGTTCTTATTTCCTTTGTGAAATTGCAATAATTCCAGGCCGAGTATCTCCAATTGACCGCAGAGATGCATACAAATACCGAAAAGAAAAACATCGCTGCCAACATTCCCCATGGATGTGAACATCAGCTGAGCAGTCTGGAGAATATATATGCCGTAGCAAACGATCGGCATGTTGGAGGGACAGGTTATTTCGTGCGGCAATTGCATCTGTTTCTCGGATCTTGTGATATTCTGTAAAGAAGGCGACGTCGTAAACGATAAAAGCGGTCCGGCTGCCAACGAGACGACGACAACGTACGCGGAACTCATCTGAAAGAAAAAGACGAATCTGCCCAGGTTAGAAAAGCGAAGCATGACTTGTCAATGATTCTGCCTCGCAATGCATGCCCAATTGTTCGCCGCGTTGCACAGATTCTTCATCAGACCATCGCGATGCAGTCGTATCAGCGTTATCTTTATGATAGTCAAAATACCGCATGACACCAGTACGAACTGGTCGACGATAGTACTCAGCATGGCATTCTTGTTGTAACCAATACTTATATATATCACCATAATAGTCTGTTGACATAAGTAAGTGAGATTTATTTTTTATATTTTTATCGCAGAAAAGAATTTAGATGCAACGCTTATAAAATATTGATTGTCAATCTTAAAAATAAGACATAAAACTTTTCATAAGCACAAACTGGTCAACAATAATACATGAAAATATTTTTACCAATTTTTATGTGTTATCTAACTTGTTTTTGTATAAATTTAATTTTCTTATAAACATGTCGTCTCATATAAATTATTAAATAGTTTACATAGAAAATTATATAAAAGATTTATGAAATAATTAATCAATGTTTTAGCAAAAATAATAAAAATATTTTTATTTTCAACAATTCAAAACTTATTGAAATCATTTTAAAAGATGTAAGAAATTTAGTTAAATAAATTGTATAAAAAGTTATTTAAAAAATTAATGTTTATGGTAAAACTGCATCAAAGATAACACACCTCCGATTTTATTGCCACTTAAATATGTAATAGGGGAGGTTCTTCTGAATAATTTCCCGCAAGTAATTTTTGGGGCATTAGTTTAGGAGATATAACAAATTAAAGTTTCATAGTTTTAATGCTCTTTCTATTATAAAATAAAGAAAAATGAAGTTTGTTTACATTTGTGTAGAGCAGAAGTGGAAAAAGTGTTTGTTTACATTTACGGGATAGGTATACACTCATGGATACTTTATCCATAAGTGTTTCACCTATTTCTCGCAGTTTGTTAAAAGCTTTCGTATGGAAAATGAAGCATTAATATACGTATAAGCAGAAGCATAAATTTTAGTTTCAAATTAGAAATAGGTTTGGGTTAGGTTATATCTTCCGGAAGTGGTGCCCCTCCGTAGGGGGGGGGGCGGAACCCACTGCGTCCACGCAAACACTTTCCTATCCACACAATAATTGTGGGGTAAATCTCGCTTCGCGTTGTAAAGTATATGCGTAGACATAGTGGGTTCCGCCCACCTCCCCTACGGGGGGCTCCACTTTCGGAGATATAATCTAACCTAAACCTATTTTTAGTTTTAAAAGTAAAGTTGGGTTGGGTTAGGTTGGAATTTTTTCGGGGTGGGAACTTCCCCGCCCACGCATTCAATAAATAATATTTTTGAAGACATGACTCAGAAATATATATAGTTGCATGTTGAAAGCTGTTAACGAACTGCGAGAAATAGGTGAAACACATTATTGACAAAATATCCATGACCGTCTACCTATCCCGTAAATGTAAACAAACACTTTTTCGTTTGCTCTACAACAAATACAACGTGTACAAACTTCACTTTTCCTAATATTACTTTATAATATCTGAGAAAAAGCATTAAAACTGTGAAATTTCAATTTGTTATATCTCTTAAACCAGTTCCGTCTCCCACTTATTTCTTGCGGAGAATTACTCAGATCCCCCCCCCTACCCTTCAATATATTTAAGTGGCGATTAAATCGGAAGTGTGTTACCTTTTATGCAGTTTCACCATGTTTATCAAAGAAATTAATAATACCAATATGCGTTATCACGGAGCGTTATCGATTTGTGCCTAGAACTATGTTTGTGTGTTTGTCAATAACAATACTAAATTCGAAGAAACTTTTTTCCCGGTTGCTCTAGCTACACTCAAAAGAAAATATATTAAACATTTTACTCCACACTTGTTATTATTGAATCAGAATTATTACTGAATCATTTTTTTATGTGTTCGAAACTTTGTAAGTTGTACAATCACAAGAGGTAGCTTTAAACAATTTGTATATGTAAATTGTATATGTTAAATTTACCTGTGTGATTATGATAAACAAGGTACGAAATTTTGCTAAATTTCCGTCATGATCCAATGGCCACGAGCCAAGTGGCCACATTATCCGTCTATACAGAGAAAATTCATGAACCATTTCTTTGTTTCATATTTTGCATGACGCCATCCTCGCATGTTAAGGGTCGCGGAATCATGGAGTGTAGCTAGGAGAACTGACGCAGGTTCATTTATTATTGATCGAGGTGTATTTTGATATACACCCTGAACATACTTCTATAATCTTTATCAACTATTCGTATGTATATAATTTTCAACCGTTTGGTCGAAATTGATCACTCATTGCAATTCGTGAAAACCTAGCGCTAATATATATCATCGATGCTTAATGTTAGAACATATGCCATTTTTTGATATAGGGTTCTCACCCCGTTGGGGAAATTTATCACAAGGAAACAAAGTTTTATTATGTCGCAGAGTTCATGATGGGAGAACATTGGCGAGCCGAAAGAAATATAATACATTCACAAAAAGTTCGAGAACTGATTTATACGCATCGTTATACACATCGTAGAAAACTGTACACGGATAAGTATTTTCTTCTTTTTCTCTTAATTTCAATATATAAGATTTAGATTTAGACAAATAGATTTTTTTTATATACAACTTCTATATATACAATTAAATTTTCTTTTTTTTTATCCTTTCTTGATATTATCCCCCGAAATATTATCTTATATGCAATATTAGAGAAAAAGTTTATCGCGATATTTTTCCGATATTCCGATTTATAAATATTATATTTTAGGTTTCCACCATTACGTGAAGTACAGACAGATACGAAATAAAGGCTTTTAAAATGCTCATGTAGGTCGACAAGTTTACCAAAAAATTGACAGCATATTCTGTCCGCATAATGACGAAGATTAAATTTTTCATCAATTTTTTAGGAAAGTTATACCAAGTGTTTTGATAAATAGAAAGTCCTACTTCTTCCATTCGGGATCTGAGATAATCACCGATAAAATGTATAGCGTTAATTCCGACAAGAATGTAAACTGCACCATCAAGCTTTTCCTTGCCATAACAGCGTCATTGACTTTCAAGGCTAAGATAAACTGAAATCCTGACAAGAATATATATTTTTAGCCGCTTAACATTTATAATACTAGTTATTTATATATATATAAACAGTTATTTGTTATACATAATTGTATGCTGATAATGAGTAATTGTATTAGTAAGACAATGCTAATCGTATCGGCGAGTTCCCTCGCCATCCTTGTCAAATAACTGTGTCTCTGAATTAACGCATTGAGGCATTCATAGACTTGCGGTTCTGTACTATCAAAGTTGAGGAATCTGGTCTTTAAAATTTCGACTTGACCACAAACATGCAATGTAATGTTAAGAAATAAAGAGTCGTTATTTAGATAGAAAGAAAATGCATTAGTTTTGCTTTGTATGTTATACATGCTACATATATATATATATATATGTTTGTGCGGTTCGTATACTTGGAAGACGATACGCCTTAACCCCGACGTCATACAAATATTTGGACATTGGAATAAACGTTGGAGCTGTATCTTGCGTGGAATTGGCTCTCGGCGATAATCGGGGCAATTAAATACTATTGCCTTTTGAAACATGGAAATCGCTGATGCAGAAACGTGCGGATATTGATCGGCTTCTACAATCGACTGAAACCCCATTGCGGGTCCGAGATTTAACATTCGAAGTGGTTAAAATATCTGATTCGAATATTATAAAAATAGGATTATCCAATAATTCTTCATATATTCGATTTTGAAAAATGCATAGATCATATACAGGGTGAGGCATTTATAGTGACGCGGGCATATTTTTCGGAAACGAAGTGAAATATCAAAAAATATTTCAGACAAAAGTTGCATGGTTTTGAGGGGGCCACATGACAAAAGTATGGATTTGACCTTGAGTGACCTTTTCAAGGTGAGGTCAATATGGTCGATGTTTTCTTAAATGGAAACCCCCATTTTTTATTGCATATTCTTGTAGCTTATCTCGAGAGGTTTTCAAAACACTATAATAAAGTATTTTTCATTAAGCACTTTTTGAGTTATTTTATATCTTAATCTGACATATCTTGATATAAAACATAAAATATCTCGTAAAATATTTAGTTTTCGACAGTCTTACCGTAATACTTTTATGTACAGAATAATGAGACAAATCAATTAGTGTAAAGAAAAAAACAAATAATTGTTTACAAAAATACATTGTAAATAATTACATACTTTTTCTTAAAAACAAGTATTTTTTTTAAAGTATTTTTTTATTAAGTACTTTTTGAGTTATTTTATATTTTAATCTGACATATTTTGATATAAAAAATAAAATATCTCGTAAAATCTTTAGTTTTCGATAATCTTACCGTAATACTTTTATGTTCAGAATATTGGGACAAATCAATTAGTATAAAAAAACTAATTGTTTTTAAGAAAAAGTATGTAATTATTTACAATGTATTTTTTTAAACAATTATTTGTTTTTTTTTTCTTTACACTAATTGATTTGTCTTATTATTCTGTACGTAAAAGTATTACGGTAAGATTATCGAAAACTGAATATTTTACGAGATATTTTATTTTTTATATCAAAATATGTCAGATTAAAATATAAAATAACTCAAAAAGTACTTAATGAAAAAATACTTTATTATAGTATTTTGAAAAGCCCTCGAGATAAGCTACAAGAATATGCAATAAAAAATCTGGAGTTCCATTTAAGAAAACATCGATCACATTGACTTGGCCTTGAAAAGGTCACTCAAGGTCATGTCCATATTTTCATCATGTGCCCCCTCTGAACCCTACAACTTTTGTATAAAACATTTTTTTCCATCTTGCTTACTTTACGAGATATTTGCGTGCGTTGATTAAAATGACACACCCTGTATATGCAGGGTGGGGCATTTATATTGAGACACCTAAATATCTAAAAAAGAGACAAATCAATTAGTAAAAAAAAATAATTGTTTTTAAGAAAAAGTATGTAATTATTTACAATGTATTTTTTTAAACAATTATTTGTTTTTTTCTTTACACTGATTGATTTGTGTTATTATTCTGTACATAAAAGTATTACGGTAAGACTGTCGAAAACTAAATATTTTACGAGATATTTTATTTTTTATATCAAAATATGTCAGATTAAAATATAAAATAACTCAAAAAGTACTTAATGAAAAAATACTTTATTATAGTATTTTGAAAAGCCCTCGAGATAAGCTACAAGAATATGCAATAAAAAATCTGGAGTTCCATTTAAGAAAACATCGATCACATTGACTTGGCCTTGAAAAGGTCACTCAAGGTCATGTCCATATTTTCATCATGTGCCCCCTCTGAACCCTACAACTTTTGTATAAAACATTTTTGTCTTAAACTTATAGATTTTAAGACATTTCAGTGGATACATTAAAATGGCCTACCCTGTATATATGTATATACAATATACATACATACAGGGTATCCCATTTATCTTGACCACCTAAAATACCTTTTACGCATGACACGTTAGGAAAAAAAGTCAACGACAGAATTACTTGATTGGAAGAGAAGTTGACGTGGATATTAAAGTAATTCGTTTCAAGGTCATATTTTTCAAGATGTCAAGGTCATTGGTATTTTTTTTAATGGGATCATATATTTTAATTGCCGTTTTAAAGTAGCTTATGAGAAGACGAATGCAACGACCTATGATGTTATGATCTTCAAATGACCTTGAAGGGCTAAAACTCGTGTCAAAGTTGAAGGTACAGAAAATGGACTAAATGACATGTTTCAAACAATCAAACGAGTCATTAAATTTTTTTCAACATTTTTATTCAATTTTTATTTAAGCAAGTGTTCGAAATGTCAATCGTTTACATCGATACATTTACTAAGTCGCAAAACGAATGACTCCCTATTGTGCATAATCATTTCCGGAGCAATAGCAATATACGTATCGATAATTCGTATTTCCATATTTGCCGGTGTTGTGGGAGGATCGTTGTAAACTTTATCTTTTGGAATGCAACATAAAAAGAAGTCGAGTGGCGTCAGGTCTGGCGATCGAGATGGCCAAGGGATAGTAGAACCTCTTCCAACCTAACGTTCAGGAAACTTCATTTGTGCGTGATTATGCCCATCTCCGTGGGATGAATTTTTATCATTTTAAGAAATAATTTATCCCTGGGACATGTGTGTGTATGTGCGTGCGTGCGTGCGTGCGTGCGTGCGTGCGTGCGTGCGTGCGTGCGTGCGTGCGTGCGTGCGTGCGTGCGTGCGTGCGTGCGTGCGTGCGTGCGTGCGTGCGTGCGTGCGTGCGTGCGTGCGTGCGTGCGTGCGTGCGTGCGTGCGTGCGTGCGTGCGTGCGTGCGTGCGTGCGTGCGTGCGTGCGTGCGTGCGTGCGTGCGTGCGTGCGTGCGTGCGTGCGTGCGTGCGTGCGTGCGTGCGTGCGTGCGTGCGTGCGTGCGTGCGTGCGTGCGTGCGTGCGTGCGTGCGTGCGTGCGTGCGTGCGTGCGTGCGTGCGTGCGGGCTGGGTTAGGTTCAATTTTCTCGGGGTTGCGCTCCAGCAGAAAAGGCTCCGCTCCTCCCCCGCCTACGCGTTTATTTAAAATGGGGTGGATTTACTTGTTATTTTTATATATAATAATAAATATCTTTTTTTAATAAAGTATTCAAAAATAAGAAAAATATTACAAAACAAAGTAGTATACAATTGTTTATATCTTATTAAATCATATCGATAACTAAATGTAAACAAAAAGAAATTCTTAGCGAAACTAAACAATCCAGAAGTGTAGTGACAGTGACGCAATAACGAGCAAATGTAAACAAAATATATAAACACGCAAGTAAGATATAATGAAAAGATTATACAAATAAATACGAAAATTATGATACTTCAAAATCTCATATCTCTAGAACCAGAAGAGAGCGCCACAAAATTCAAAGCATATATTTACTTAGGAATGTACTCTCTACAATATATATAAAAATGAAAACGATCCGTGATGTGTAAGTTAATCCAAACATTTAGCAAAAAATAAACAAAAAAAAGCAGATATTACCATGATTAATAGTACTCGTTAGCATCATCGATAAAGCTTCCATGCAGATAAACCTATACGAGTAAATACTCAATGGTGCATGGAAATATTCTAAAGCGCATCTTGATGGTATAGTGTAGTTTAATTCGATGTTCTCATTCGTTATATTTTGATTATTGCGGAAAAGAGATATCAGCCCGTATATCGTACAGTTAAAGTAAGAAAAGCACAGCATACAACAGCAAAGAATTCTCCCTATAAAAGCATGTTTTCGCATACTGGTCCGCTCTTTCATATCTTCAATTGTCAAGTAATCGTTTAAAGCAGAATGGTAATTATTAGTCAGATTGTTTGCGTAAAGGCAAAATCATAACGTCTTTAGCATACCGAGAAATGCGCAGTAAATTAACATAAGATAGTCCACGTTCTCCTCCGCGTCAGTGCAACCCATGTAGATCTCAATGGAAAGCAAGATCATTATTAGGCGCTGCAGACATTACGCAAATGGTACATTTTTTTATACATATTTTATGTCTAAAGAAATATATTCAATTCTAAGTTTATATCAAATTATCGCGAATATCAATTGCAATTAGCAATTTTTATAATCTATTACATCTGCATATCTTATACGTTTCCACATATAACGTAAAATGGTGCTAATAATAATAATAAATAGCTAGATCAGTTTGAAGCAATTAAAGAACAGTAGAGATAATTATACGTAATTAATATAATTATTAATTATAAATATTTATAATTATAAATAAATATTAATTATAAATATAATTATCTATATTTCAAGATTCACTTCTATATGTCAGAATTGCTGGAAAGTAAATGCTAGAATGAAAAGCAATAAAAATCTATATTTTATGTATGTATGATATATATTGTATATAACGATTTTATTCATGCCAAAGTACAAAAAATAAACATAAAAATTTAAAAAAATAATAGACATGAAAATCTGTACATGCGATATTGTTTTGTGATCTGGTTCATTTCGTATATGAATCACAAAATAAATGATAAGTAAGAATGTATAGTATATATGCTAACTCTAAAATGTCTCAAAAACGGTTATGTTATACCTAAGCACGAATAGAGTAATGAACAAACATGAATCGTAAATTTTAAAAAGAACAAAAGTTTGTCTTACTTAACTTCCAATAGCTTACAATCATGTTTGTCTATTCACCTCGATGATATTATTTCTTCAAAAAACTTTCAACCTCTACGTGTCGACAATAATGGAACGTCTATCGTTCAGGGGCTCAAATGCTTGCGATATCAGAATTTTGTTTAGATCGACATGACGTAAATTATTTTACGTATGTCTACATATTATCACATGACAAAGATCACTGACGTCAAGTTCAAAAGATGTATACCATGCAACAAGTGACAAAAACGACGTATTAGAGAATAGACGTTATAATCTTGAAGCGGCCAGATGCCAATGAGCCATGTTAACAATTTAAAGGGGGTCATCGCATACGCGATATCGTTCTTCCACTGTTCACTCGTCATTGTATCGAGGTAATGACCAACCGTTGGCAATAAGTGATAATGTACTAGGTACATCGACACGATGCATGGTATTCTGGTTCATTTTTTATTCAGCTTCAGATATACAGGGTGGTCCTGAAATAGTTGGTCAAAATCAGAGATTGGATTGGGCTCGTCATAAGGATGAAAAAAGTTCCCATAAACGTTAGTCCAAAAACGCATCTTTCAGGAGTTACGACTCATTTAATTATTAATACCTGATTCAGAAAAATGGAGGCCATGAAAGGAAAAAACTTTATTTTTATTTACAGAAGTTGTTAAAAATGTCCACCGTTAACTAAAACACACGCTCCATCCGTCTAATCATCGACTGTCTAACACTTCTTCAAAGATTCCTGGCGTATCTTTAATCTTATTTTAAATGAGAACGTCTTATTTTAAATGAGAATTAGAGAGAACGTTTCACAATAATCACAATCCGAGACTGATAACAAGACATGGCAGAGACAACACCAGACTGACTTTTTCTTTTTGACTAATGCTTAAGCCCGTATCATACTACGCATTGAAAATTGAAGATTGAAGATTGGGTGCTTTCCATTTAGTGACTCAAGTCGACACAAGCATCATTCTATCTTTGTTGTTCACTGGTATTGAAAGAAGATAGAAAGCACCCATTAAAGATTGGAATTTGACTAATCAGAACAAAAGGAACTAAAATTTCTTTGTCCTAAGTAGTGATACTATGCGGGTTCTAAGCCATGGTCCTCTGAGGGGTGGTGAGGAGCGAGGGGAAACCAGCGCGGGGGGATGACGTCACGCGGGGGAACCGCGTCCTAATCGGTAGGCGAGGGATCCGAGGAGAGGGGGGAGGAGGATCGCGCGCAGCGGATAGGCGAGGGGTCCGCGGAGAGGGGGAGGGGAAACCGCGGCGAAACCGATAGACGAGGGGTCCGCGGGGAAGAGGGGGATCGCGGCGAAACCCGTAGACGAGGGGTCTGCGGAGAGGGGGGAGGGGGAACTGCGGCAAAACCTGTGGGCGAGGGGTCCACGGGGAAGAGGGAACGCACGCGTCCGCGAGTAGGTGTGAGGGAGATGGCGCGAGGCATCCGCAATGTGTGGGAGAGGGATAGCGCTAATGATATTCTATAGGCGTGGGAGAAGGATAGCGCGAGGCGTCCGCAATGTGTGGGAGAGGGATAGCGTTCGCATGCACTTGGAGAGAGAGAGAGAGAGATAGCGTTCGCAAGGCGGTGCGAGAAGGATAGCGCGAGGCGATCGCATGCACGTGGAAAAAGGATGACGTTCGCATACACGTTGGAGAGAGAGATAGCGCACAGGTATGAGGGAGATAGCGTGAGACATTCGCATGCATGTGGGAGAGAGAGAGAGAGAGAGATAGCGCGAGGCATGCACGAGTAGGAAAAAGAAAGAAGGAAGCACAGAAATAATCGACATTTTTTAAATATAATAATAATAATAATAATAATATTTATTCAATAATTGTGTATATAATACAAATGCGTGTGTGTGTGTGTGTGTATGTGTGTGTGTGTGTGTTTAAAAAATAATAATTAAAATAATAATGAGAATAATAATAATATAAAATATATAATAATTAGTTGGCGCTCCTTCTGAAACAGAAAAAGATAATGCACCATCACACACAGCAAAACCGGTCAAGGAAATGATTGAGGCGTTTAGTTGGGAAATACTTTCGCATGCGGCTTACTCACCAGACTTGGCTCCATCCGATTACTATTTATTTGCATTGATGGGACACGCACTTGCTGAGCAGCACTTCACTTCTTACGAAAATGTACGAAAATGGCTCGATGACTGTTTTGCCTCAAAGGAGCAACAGTTTTTTTGGCGTGGCATCCACAAATTGTCAGAGAGATGGGAAAAATGTATAGCTAGCAATGGGCAATACTTCGAATAAAATATTTTTTATCATTTTCATACAATAAACGTGTATTTTTTATACAAAAATTCCGCTTTCATATTTATATACCTGATATATATCAAAATCCCATTCCTTGTACATCACTTCTTCATGATCTCTCAGACAATGATCCAAATCTATTGTATGAGATTTCTTCAAGCCGATTTCTCGGCCTTGTACCATTTGTACAATTGAAGTAACAGGAGTGTTTGTCTTAAATTTTCAAGTCGCGCAATTCCTTGAACATCACTTCTTTATGATCTCTCAGACAATGATCCATCTATTGTATGAGATTTCTTCAAGCCGATTTCTCGGCCTTGTACCATTTGTACAAGTGAAGTCACAGGAGTGTTTGTAGACAGCGCCGGGACACGGACATCTATGGGTTTGTAACGTTTGCGTAACGAATGTCTTAAACTTTCAAGTCGCGCGATTCGGCCAAGCAGCGATTGAATTCCACGCCTCTGTTGTAACATCGCGAGTCGGTACTGTTCTTCCAACCACTCGAGACATTTAAGGCACGTTCTTTCCCATAACCCGCATGAATTCGCATCGTCTATCTCTATGTAAAGCTCCCATAGATATTGTTCTAATCGCGTAAAACGTTTGGAGTCCTCCATATTTTCTATTCAAGTCTTTTCACAACACAAGTTTTTGTCCAGCTTATACAGTGCAAATTGGGCACATATTGCAAGGCATTATCTGATACAGCGGTTTTCTACACTCTGCGCAAGACGATCCCAGGATTAGTGCATAAATTGCACTTTCATGTTCTCGCACAACACGAATATTCGAAAATAAGTCTGAAATTCGCATAAAACAGTCGTCATCATCAATACCCATAACTTCTTCGTCAGCCATAACACATATTGTTAAGATCGTCGTAAGGGCGTAGACGGTTGCGTACTATAACGTTGCACACTCCTCTCGATTATATATATTTTAATTTCATATCTTTTGTTTCCTTCTAACTGGAGTATCACATCTCATCTATCTCATCATTTTTCTACATCTTTAGAAGAGTGTGTCGAAAGAAAGATTTAAGTTTTGCAGACTGTGCATATCTATTAGACCGTTTTTATTCATACATAAAGGATGGGTTAAATAATTAAATTCACAGATAAATAGTAAAACAACTTATTTATTACAAGCATCGTGAAGAATATCATTTACAGCACATGTCAATAACTCGCAATCTATGAGTGATTCCCTGTTAAACATATCACTTTCACGTATCGCTTTTGCAGCGTCGCATACATTAGCGAAATTATTCTGTTGTAAACAGTTACAAATTGTTTGAATTTTTCATTAACAATATGAGTATTTTCGCATAGCCAGTAATACATATGATCTATGCATTTTTCAAAATCGAATAAATATAATAGAGTTGGCGGTTTCATATATAAAGAATTATTGGATAATCCTATTTTTATAATATTCGAATCAGATATTTTAACCACTTCGAATGTCAAATCTCGAATCCGCAATGGGATTTCAGTCGATTGTAGAAGCTG
>NW_021851228.1:62247-62972 GCF_003651465.1 Formica exsecta
TCGAGAGAAAGATTTAAGTTTTGCAGACTGTGCATATCTATTAGACCGTTTTTATTCATACATAAAGGATGGGTTAAATAATTAAATTCACAGATAAATAGTAAAATAACTTATTTATTACAAGCATCGTGAAGAATATCATTTACAGCACATGTCAATAACTCGCAATCTATGAGTGATTCCCTGTTAAACATATCACTTTCACGTATCGCTTTTGCAGCGTCGCATACATTAGCGATATTATTCTGTTGTAAAACCGTTGCAAATTGTTTGAATTTTTTATTTACAATATGAGTATTTTCACATAACCAGTAATACATACAGGGTGAGGCATTTATAGTGACGCGGGCATATTTTTCGGAAACGAAGTGAGATATCAAAAAATATTTTAGACAAAAGTTACATGGTTTGAGGGGGCCACATGATAAAAATATGAATTTGACCTTGAGTGACCTTTTCAAGGTGAGGTCAATATGGTTGATGTTTTCTTAAATGGAACTCCTCATTTTTTATTACATAATCTTGTAGCTTATTTCGAGAGCTTTCCAAAACACTATAATAAAGTATTTTTTCATTAAGTATGATACTCTTTGAGTTATTTTATATGTCAGATTAAGACATATTTTGATATAAAAAATAAAATATCTCGTAAAATATTTAGTTTTCGATAATCTTACCGTAATACTTTTATGTACAGAATAATGAGACAAATCAATTAATGTAAA
>NW_021851228.1:63088-64938 GCF_003651465.1 Formica exsecta
GAATAAATAGAATAGAGTTGGCGGTTTCATATATAAAGAATTATTGGATAATCCTATTTTTATAATATTCGCATCAGATATTTTAACCACTTCGAATGTCAAATCTCGAATCCGCAATGGGATTTCAGTCGATTGTAGAAGCCGTTCAATGTCCGCACGTTTCTGCATTAGCGATTTCCACGTTTCAAAAGGCAATATTATTTGATTGCCCCGATTATCGCCGAGAACCAATTCCACGCAAGATACAGCTCCAACGTTTATTCCAATGTCCAAATATTTGTATGACGTCGGGGTTAAGGCGTATCGTCTTCCAAGTATACGAACCGTACGACGAGGCTCGGATGAAATGCTAGGGAGTAATAAAATATTATTTATAAAAATATTTAAAAAGTGTAAAAAATATTTAAAAAGTATAAAATTCTTTACATTAATTAAAACTTACTTGTTACATTTCTTCTTCTTACACGGTAAAGTTTCATCAGCATCTTGAATCGGAACGTAATAATTCATGCGGCTTCCTTCAGTGGGATACATTTTTATATGAATCTTTCACACAAGTGGCCGATGCAATACTGAACGTATTAAACATATTTAAAATATGTATTAGCGTTGCAAAATTGCAATGTGGTGGGGATTATTGCCGACGCAATATTTTTTTTCAATTTTTCCATTCAAGCGCCGATGTACGGCTGCTTCACGATGACATCATCACTAGGTGTGAGATTTAGCCGAATGCACAAAAATGCAATGTAATATAAAATTTTCAAGCGCCGATGTGCGGCTGCTTCGCGATGACATCATCCTAGATATCAGAATTCAAACGCGCGTGTCAAAACATGACAAAATCGTGAAATATAAGGATAATCCTCATGATTAAATTGCACTAACATACTTGGACAGATTCAAGCGCCGATGTATAACTGCTTCGCGATGACATCACCCCCCAGGTGGAGATTTAGCTGAATGCACAAAAATGCAATTATAAATTTTTCAAGCGCCGATGTGCGGCTGCTTCACGATGATATCATTCTCAGATATCCAAACGCGCGTGTCAAAACATGACAAAATCGTGAAATATAAGACTAATTATCATGGTTAAATTGCACTAATATACTTGGACAGCTGCATGTTATTTGAAACTTTTGCGATGCACCTGAGGTTTGACATCATCTCTAGACGACAAAAATGCAATAATCGACAAAAATGCAATAATCGACATTAGTCAAAATGTACGTGACAAATCGCGAAATAAAGATTTAGTTGATACACATGATGAAAAGAGACATCAAGATAGAATATAAAATCACAGTAAAGAGGCACACCCTGTCAGTATTTTCACCAGGAATTCCGAGACAAGAGCTATTAATAAGCACATCTTATTACCAAAAATTTTTCTAGCATCGCTCGAAGAATTTCAGGAACGCGACAGCGGATGGGTATTGTTGCGAATACTCGATTTAATCATAAATATAAATAAATATAATCCGGTTTCCGGTGGGAGAGTGTGAGCAGGCAGAGAATGTGCTCTTGGGAAAGAGGAGGAGGAGGCTGGATGGAGAGAAGTGAGAGAGATTGGAAGAGGTAAAAGTGAGGAGCAGGAGGAGGTGTATGAAGGTGGATGAAGGGAGATATGTGGAGTGAAGGATGTGGATACAGGAAGGATGCAAAGGTTGGAGCGGTTTGGAGGTTAGGAAGATGGAGGAAAGAGAGAGAAGACGGAAAGAGCAGAAGAAGAGAAGGAAGAAGAAGAACGCAGGCGAGCTGACGATGAGAAAGTGAGAGATAGAACGGCAGGGGAAGGATCGGTAAAGAAGAACAAAGGGGTGGATAAGGTAGAGAGTTATCGGAAG
>NW_021851228.1:64945-83558 GCF_003651465.1 Formica exsecta
ACAAGAAGGAGTCGTGAAAGAAACTGAGGGAGTCAAGATAGGGGGAGTAGAAGGATGAGCACAGTAAAGTCTCTAGAGTGAATTTAGAGCATATGGCGAATAGGTAAAGAAGGTCAGAGGTTAGCAGAAGTGGATGCAGAAATAAAAAGGAGTTAAGAGGCAGAAAAAGAGACTAGGAACGAAAGAGGAATAGGAAGAGGATAGGAAGGAAAGAGAGGAAAGGAGGCAAAGGCGGAAGAGACGGTGGGAGCAAAGAAAGGAAGGGCGAGAAGTAAGAAGGTTAGGAAAGGAAACGGGGAGAAGGAAAGTAGACGGAAACATGGAAAAGTGGATGAAGGAGTTAGTGGCAGAAGTAAAGGAAATAAGAAGGGAATTGAAACTATGGAGAGAAGAAAGAGAGAGGAAGGAGAGATAAGAAGGAGGAAACAACGGTGTCGCAAGAAGAGGAGTATGAAGAGGAAGGCGAAGAGGGGAAAGAGGAGGCGAAGGATCAGGGAAGAGGAGAGAAGAGGGAAATAGAGGGAAGAGAGGAAGGTGGAGAGAAAAAGGAAGAAGGGAGAGAGGAAATAAAGGAGACAAGCAGAGAAAAGATAAGAGATGAAGAGGGGAGACAGGAGAAGAAAGGAAGAGGAATAAGGGAGGAGACAGGATGTAGCCCAAGGGGGAGGAAATGAAAGCCTGGTGGGACACGGAGGAAGATAGTGAGTCAGACAGAGAGGAGACAAAGAAGGAAGAGAGAAACATGGACGAGGGAAAGAAGGAGGAGGAAGGAGGGAAGAGGATGAGAGACAGGGAGGAGTGGAAGAGAGTAATGAGAGCAGAAAATAAGATAAAAGAGGAAGCGGGCGGAAGAGAAGAAAAGGAGATAGTAGAGAAGGAGGAAAGGAGTAAGGTAAAAAAGGAAAGAAGGAGGAAGGAGGAGACAAGGATCGGGGGAGGAGAGAAGGATATAGAAGAGGGAAGAAAAAAAGAAAGGGAGACAAGGAGAAGATCTGGAAAGGAAGAGGATGGAGAGAGGAGAGGAAGAGCCGGAGAGATCAACAGGGGCGTGGAGAAGGAGAAGCAGGAAAGCAGAGAGAGAAGAGAGAGTGAAGAGCGAGAGAAAAGAAGGAGAAGGAAAAGAAGTATGGTATGGAGAGGAGTGAAAGGGGAAGAACCGGAGGAGAGAAGGAGGGAAGTAGAGGGAATGATAGAGGAGGTATTAGGAAGGAGGACAAAGATAAGGGGTATGGAGGAGAGTGGGAAAAGGAGGGAGGAAGATTTTAATAGTAGAAATGGGGGATGAAGGGGAAAGAGAGGCACTGTTAGGGAAGGAATATGAGATTAGGAGAGTGTGGGGAGTGGGGGTGGATGAGGACTTGACGATGGAAGAGAGGAAATTGAGGTGGAAACTGTTAGAGAAGGCAAAGGAGGAAAGGAGGAAGGGAAGGAGTGCGGTGGTGAGCAACAGAAGGATCTGGGTAGATGGGAAGGAATGGAAGTGGGATGAGGAGAGGAAGGTATGGTGGGAGAAAAGAGGAGGGTAAATTAAAACAGGGTAAAAGAAAAGAGTTAGGATATATGCGTAGAGTTAAGATTAGCGGTAAGAGTGGAGAGAGAGGGGAAGGTATGGACTGTAGAAAACTATGTATGTGAGGTTGGAAAGAAGGAAGTGAGCTGAAAGAAGAAATGGGTGAGAGAGAGAGAGAGAGAGAGAGAGAGAGAGAGAGAGAGAGAGACAGGGGAAGGAGAAGATAGGTTAAGAGAGAGGTGTGAGGAGAATTGCGAGAGGAGGAAAGGAGTGAAGAGTGGAGAATTTGTAAAGGATGTATGAGAGTGTGTAAGAAAGAGGTGATTGTAAAGACTTTGTAACCCCAAGGGGAACAAATAAAGACCATTATATTATATAAATAAATATAATCCTATGCGAGCGGGATGTCACATAAAATTACCGCGGGCGGTAATGATGAAGAGAGCGGTGATCAACGTGCAATCTAATGACAATGCGTGTTTCACGTGGTCTGTGGTCGCCACTACATCCAGCTGAAAGTTATGTTTATCGAGTGTCTTCGTATCCTTATTATACGACTCGGGTTCGATTCCCGATTCAGCGATTTCGCCCCGATATTTTTCTCGTCTTCGTCTCTCCAGGGGGGTAAAGAGGGATTATTGTAAATCTCGAATTGAGATTAATTTTAAAAAAATCTTGGTATACACTAAGTAAATTTCGTGCCCTGTGCACATATTTTTTTTTATATATTGATAACTTTATTGCCCCCTAGGGGATTACACTATTTTTACGATCTCCCACTCCTCTCCATCGCCACGCTCTTACATCACTACTTACAACTATATTTTTCTTACATCCATACACTTTTTCTGCTCTTACATCTAACGTTTTTACATTCCGTTTTCCTATTTCCCTCTCTCTCACTCTTCCCCCTCGCTCCTAACCTTCCTTTTCTCCTTCTTCCTTACGGTCTTATCTATTTCTAACGCTTTACACACAGGCCTTTCTTATCCCTTCTCTTTCGCTCTTTTCTCTTTTCTCTTTTGTCTCCTTTCTATTCCCCTCTTCCTTATCCTTCTTTCCTTCTCTGCCATTCTTCCTTATCTTCCACAAAGAGGTATTAGTCCAGTCGGCACGTCGTTTAAAATGCCCCAATTATCGAATAATTAGAACAAAACTGGAATAAATTTTAATCGCTTTGTTTGAGCGTCAGTAATGACATACTAAGTTTCCGACCTCCCTCGTGATGTGCTTCAGCCGCCATCTTGGAAGAAAGGGGTAAAAAATCGGTTTTTCGCGAATATCTCAGTTTCCATTAGACTTAGGCTAAAAATAGTTCTATACAATATTGTAGGAAATTAAATTCTCTACAAAAAAAAATACAATAGGTTTTTTCCTACGACTAATCATTTTGGTGCTAGACCCGGGAGAATTCGGGTACTTTTTACAACAAACGGTTTTAGCGACTTTATTTCGCCGCATCTCACTTCTCAGGGACCTTGTTATTGTGCTAGTGAACCGTCGTCGTTTTACACACCCGGGGCTTGGTATTGTCTACTCGATAGTGTCGTAAGTACACTCCCTGTTAAAAGCTAGGAGCTTCCTAGATTTTAAATAAATTAAAAGGTATAGCTATGAAAGAGAGAGAGAGAGAGAGAGAGAGAGAGAGAGAGAGAGAGAGACGATTATCTCACTGTTTACAATGGAACATTGTATGTTACGTGATTATGTTATAAAAATTACGATAAATTCTAAATAACCGTGGATTGTAATAAATGTAAAATCTGTAGCGTGCCCTAAACTTTCGACCGGACATGACAGGATCCGACAGAAATGTATCGGAGAAGGGCTTGACGAGGGGGGGGAGACGCACGCAACAGCTGCGTCATGCAACCCTCGGTGGCCGAGGCCGAGCTCAGGTCAAAATTTAGTATAGCATTGGCTTTGGTCGACGCTGCATGTGTTTTTCATGTTTCTGTACAACTGAAACGAGAGAAAAATATAAGTTCAGAGCAATGTTTTATTTGTGAGGAGACCTTATCTCACGGTGAGACCGTTATTGTCAAAGAGAAAGGAATTAAAACCCTCATCGAGAGTAGTAGGAAAAGAAAAGACAATAAGCAATTATTTCTAAGCGGATTGAATTGTGTAACTGTGCACATCAAGTGTCACAAATCATACACAAATAAAAAGCTTATAATTGCATCACTGAAAGCGAAGAAGAAAAATGCTCCTACTATAATCGCTGCCCGAAGATCGAGCATTCCGTCTTTCGACTTCAAGACGACGTGTTTGTTCTGCGCGGAAGATGCATCGGTAGAATTTATAAAAAGGCAAACGAAAAGGATTGTTGCAAGGCGCGATACTGTGCATGTGATCAGTACGATGCAAGTCAAAGAAAATATTTTGGAAGCTGCAAGGAAAAGAAGAGATATGTGGGGCGAAGCTGTAAGTATGCGCATCACAAATGTTGCGGATTTAGTTGCAGCCGAGGGTCGATACCACGATTCATGTATGCGAAAATTTTTTCATTCTTTGAAAACATACGAGGTTTCCGGACGACCTGAAACCAAATATGCAAAAACGGTCATTGATTTTATTTCTTCGTTTCTCGAAGAACATCGAGATGAATGCCAGTTTTCGTTAACTGAAATTTTAAAAGAGTATAAAGGCGTCATCCCTACAAATGATACGCTTAAAAAAAAGTTGCAAGAAAAGTATGGTGATGATATTATTCTTACTACAAAGCAAAACCGAGAATTCATTTTAAGCTTCCGTGACACAGGCCATAAAATTCTGACAAGTAACTGGTATGAAAAGCAAAATTCGGACATAAAAGAAGAGCGCCTAAGAATAGTGAAAGCAGCTGCGGAAATTATAACAGAAGACATTAGATCTCAGATGTATGAAACAAATAATTACCCTCCCTGTGATGCCTTTCTAAAAAGAACGTTGAAAGCGACATACCAAGCACTCTACAACTTCTTCTAAATTCAATCATTATGAAGAACAAACGCGGAAGTCAAGAGAAGTGGAACACGAAGGTCATTTCGATTGCGCATGCAATTATAACAGCATGTAGGACGAAATCTTTTTTATCACCTTTACAAATTGGCCTTGCGGCATTCGTTTGTCAAAAATTTGGTTCTAAAGATCTCTTGAATATTCTATCGGCTTTGGGATTTTGCGCCACATACGACGAAGCTAAGCTATTCGAAGCATCATCGCTGATACAATCGCAACCATCGGTAATGCAACACTCTTTTTCTCAATTCGTGTTTGATAACGCAGATCATAATGTTAATACCATAGATGGTTTTCAAACTTTTCACGCGATGGGAGGAATACAATGCATTACACCCACTACTTCTGTTTCTTCCAACGAAATCATCCCAAGGTTAAAAAAATTTCATCTGCATGCAGAATTGGAACCTTTGGACATGTACCTTTGAAAACTTTTCAAAAAGCAACAAATTTGGACTAGCTAATATAATAGTTGAAGATTTAAGCAAGAAGAATCCAGTTCCTAGTGAGGTCACGCTGACGCCTTGCGATTTTGCATGGATCTACGGTAAATGGAAAAATATGCTTCATATTGCAGGCTGGAATGGGTGCATGGAACTGGCGACTTCAAACAAGACGTATTCAAAATCACGCATCTTGTATCTCCCATTTGTCAATGCTCCTCCAAGCAATTACGACACAGTATATACTGTACTTACAACTGCAGCTGAAAAATGCAAGTCGTTACAACAAGACAACTGTTTTGTTACATTTGATCAGCCACTTTAAATAAAAGCTTGCGATATAATATCTTCGTGTCCTGAAAACTCCGACTTAAGTACAATAATTGTGAGACTTGGCGGTTTCCATCTTTTGATGTCTTTCATGGGCTGTATCGGTTATATCATGGACGGAAGTGGTTTAAAGGAGCTTTTTAGTGTTGTGTATGCAGCTGCATCTGTTGACAAAATGTTAACCGGCCATGCTTATGCAAGGGCACTCAGAGGTCACGTGTTAGTACACCTAGCTTTAGCCAAGATTGTCTTGTCTACATTGCATTTTACACTAGAAGAGGAATCGGTAATGGAAAAAGCGATCCTTGAAGTTGGCGGTCAATCATTCTTCGAGAGCATTGAACAAGAAGCTTTCAAGGGCATAATAAACAAGTTTAAAATACATCTGAATAAGCTTGCAGGAAACGGAGCAACAGCAAAACTTTGAGTTCAGTATTTCAAAATGGTGACCTTGATAAAGTAGTTTATTCAAGCAGAGAGGATGGAAAATTGGCAATTACATCTTCAATGCATACAACAAATGTTGCCGTATTTCCATGCCAGTGGTCACTTTTTATATGCTAAGTCATGCCAGTTGTATCTGGAAGATATGTTGGATCTCAAATCCAAACTGAGTCCCTTGGAGTATAACCAATTTGTCACAAACGGTTATTTTACCATCAGGCGATCTGATAAATTCTGGTCTGGAATTTGGACTGATATGACAATTGAACAAACTCTAAGGAGGTCTATGAAAAGTGCTGGTGGGCTGACTCGCGGACGAGGCATCACAGACAGTGTTTTAACAAAGTGGATCCTTGCAATGCCAATCCTTCTTGATATTAAAGATAAAATTGAAGAATTTTGTCATATAGCGTTTGTTACATCGGAACAACACGTGGGTGCTAGACTCTCGCGCATATCAAGGGGCAATGGATATGTTGAAAAATTTATGGGTTGGTTTTCACATCATCCTCCTTTTCCACTTGTCAACGATATTATGTCAATAAGTACTGGAGTGAAGGGAGATGTAAAAATCGATTGTCACAATGCTTACGAAATTGGAATGTCTTTAATGACACAAATCGTTGGCAACAATTTTAGTCAAATTAAATTTCAAAGGAAAAAGCGAGTTGTCCCTCTCCGAGCAGCAAATTCATCAATAAAAATTCAAGACGAAATCGTTCCAATTGATCCGAACACACTTTTTCAAAGAATTTCGTTGGCCAAAAAATCTGATTAACATTTACAACAATACTTGCAGTACGAACTGGCTCCCTTTCCTCTCTCACTTTTCAATGAATCAGGGATGCGAAAGACAAAGAAATCGGGTTTATACGAAGCATTCTCTTCTGTGACTGATGTAATTAATTTCGGAAATTTTGTGCACGTTATAGACGGTGGGTATCTTCTTCATCGAATTGCATGGCGTCAGCAAGAAACTTTCGCGCAAATATTGGACAAGTATGTTGATTATGTAAAGAAGTATTACAAATCAAATAGCTTTGTCATTTTCGATGGATATCCGGATGAAGCACGCCTTCAAAGCACAAAAAGTGCCGAACGTCTCCGACGATCGAATATACATGTTTCTGCGAGCGTACTTTTCAATGAATCTATGATAGCTACCATGCCCCAAGAAAAATTTTTATCAAATAAAAAAAATAAGGACAGACTTATCTCAATATTGTGTGAAAAACTTCAAACTGCAGGATTTATTATCAAGCAAGCTGTTGAAGATGCTGACACTCTTATTATCAATACTGCGATTGATGCATTGAAGGATTACGATTCCGTAGTAATAGTTGGCGAAGATGTTGATCTTTTAGTGATACTAACAGCCTTAGCATCATCTAAATCCAGCATCTATTTCATGAAACCGAGCAAGGGAAAAACAGACCAGAAGATTAATTCATCTACTTCCTTTCAATATCCTGATATTGTTGACCATATTCTCTTTCTTCACGCATTCACTGGTTGCGACACCACTTCAACATTTTTCAGGCAGGGTAAAATAAAATTTATTAAACTGTTCCAAAGAGATGACAATTTGCAGAATATTTCAAAAATTTTTGGAGATCCGGATGCTCATCCAGATTTCATTGACATAGCAGGACAAAAATGTATTCTTGCTTTATACGGAGCAAAGAGCAATTGTTTTCTGAATGAATTTCGATTTTCATGCTTCGCCAAATCTGCATCGAAAGTAATGTTCAACCTTGCTTCTATGCCACCTACTGAAGCAGCTGCACGTCAACACTCTCTCAGAGTTTACCATCAGATTCAACTGTGGCGCGGAATTGAAAAAAATCCTCAAGATTGGGGCTGAAAATATACGAAAAATGGTTTACTTCCAGTTCCTTCAATGAGAGAAGCCGCTCCGCACGATATTCTGAATAAGATCTTCTGCAAATGCACAAAAGGCTGCAAAGCGAATTGCAGTTGCAGAAAAGCTGGATTGCGATGCTCTGCGATTTGTTTCAACTGTCGGGGTCAAGCATGCACAAACATCGACATTATAATGGATAACTGTGACTACGATGAAGAAATCGACATAACATTTCAGCATTTTGAGGAAACATTGATCGATCCTGACAAAGAGATTGATTCGAACAACGAGGAAGAAACAGAGGAAGCGGAGGAAGGACAAGATAATGTTAAGGAAAAGGAAGATGATGTGGCAGGTGACCTTTGTCAATCCTCCACTTAAAAAAAAACAAGATTTGAGTAATTAAGACAAGTGGATTAGGCCTACAGGGGATACCACATAAAAAAACGCGCCAATAACTCTACCGCAAGGTGGTGTGAAAACGGGTTCAAAAGTACACTACAGCTTCTAAGAAGTGAGATACAGCGAAATAAAGTCGCTAAAATCGTTTGTTGCAAAAAGTACCCGAATTCTCCCAATTCTAGCGCCAAAATGATTAGTCGTAGGAAAAAAACCTATATTACCTTTTTTACCTTTTTTTTAATTTTCTACAATATTGTATAGAACTATTTTTAGCCTAAGTCTAATGGAAACTGAGATATTCGCGAAAAACCGATTTTTCACCCCTTTCTTCCAAAATGGCGGCTGAAGCACATCACGGGGGAGGTCGGAAACTTAGTATGTCATTACTGACGCCCAAACAAAACGATTAAAATTTATTCCAGCTTTGTCCTAATTATTCGATAATTGAATGTACTTGCCGACTGGACTATATATGGTGGGATGGGACCCGAGCGGAATCGAACCTGGGACCTGACACTTGTCAGCCGGCGACTCAACGCTCTAAGCCACTCATCGCCCCGATTAATTATACTTATTGAACACATTAATAAAAAAAATGTTTAAAAAAAGAAAAAGTACTTCCGACTGCTGCCAACAAAAGTACAACGTTAAAATAATTATAACATAAAAAAAGGAAATAAAATAATTATAATATAAAAAAAATAAAATATACATAAGCTATAAAAAATATTTCATATAAACATAAAATTTAAAATATAAACAAATATAAAATTTCAAATATAAATATATTTTTGATTTATCTTCTTTCCTTTTGAAATCCTTCTGCTTTATTTTTTTGATTGTATGTACTAGAGTCTTAATATATTGCTTATTATATTCATTGATGTCCATCCATTTTTCTATTCTTTGTCTTCACAGATAAGGCGCAACATTGCTGCCAATATGCACATAATAAGTGCGGCGCAATCATGCTGCCAATACGTGTAGTGCAACCATGTTGCTCATTCTTCTTTTTGCTCATGTTGCCCTCATATTTCTTCATCCTATATATATGCACAAGTTTTAATTATTATTACGATATAAAACATGTAATACAAAATATATTATATGATAATGAGGAAAAATAATAAATTATTATATACTTATCATGTAACTCCAATGTATCTTTTATTCTTCCAAGTATTTCCGCTGCAATTTTTTTAATTAATAACATGATATAATCACAAGAGAGAAAGAGAGAGAGAGAGAGAGGGAAAGAGAGAGAGAGAGAGAGAGAGAGAGAGAGAGAGAGAGAGAGACTGAAATAATAATATCTAAATTCAAAGATATAAACTTTTACGTTACCATAATTATAGCTATGCAGACAAATATATAAACTGCTTAGCCATAATTATAGCTACGCATACAAATATATAATTTGTGTAGCCATTATAACTACGCAGATAAATATATAAACTATGTAGCCATAGTTATAGCTATACAGACAAATATATAATAATTATAACTATGCAGATATATAAATAAACTGCGTAGCCATAATTGTAGCTATGTAGACAAATATATATTAGGTGTACAAATAAGTTTCCGCCGTTTGACAAAAGGTATATATGTATGTATATGCAGGGTGTCCTAAAACTACCGTATTTCCTCTTAATGGCAGATTCCTTAGAACATTTCAAGACGAAAATCCTAATACAGAAATGTCGAGACTATAATAATTTTTAAACGGGAAGCAATTATATTTTACGAATGACAGGGCTGAAATTTCTCGCGCTCAGGCATGGCGAAATAACAAATGAAAAAAATGCTCTATGAATGGGAGGCCCTTTTTATGATATTATGATTATCGTATAAATTTACAATAGCATTGTCATTATATGTTTTCCCGCTTTTCTACGTATTGCATTAGTGCATTCTTTTTACGAATAATGGATGCAAGAACTAAAGGCATTTAAAAAATGATTCAAATAAAAATTTGTGACATGTTTCAACTTCAGCTATCAAAGTGGTCGATCAATGTTACCATGAGGGTGTCTACTATTTTACCGTCCCTGAGCGCGCGAAATCTCAGCCCTGTCATTCGTAAAATATAATCGCCTCCCATTTAAAAACTATTATAGTTTCGACATTTTTGTATTAGGATTTTCGTCTTGAAATTTTCTAAGGAATCTATCATTAAGAGAAAATACGGTAGTTTTAGGACACCCTATATATAATTGTTGTTTTATTAATTAAATAATGAATAATTATATATGTATGTATATAATTAATTAAATGTATGTATATTATTAATTAAATGAATTAATTAAATAATGAAAAAGTAAAACTTGCTTGTCTAATAAGAACATTCATTTCTTGAGATATATCCATTTGTAATAACTTGATAACAATAATTTTAAATTTGACAACAATAATTGTTGATACTTGACACATGTGACAGATTGTGTCTAACCTATTATTCCCGCCACCATCACTTTGAGATGTCTTAAGTAAGTTATTAAAATTCCCTATACGGATGCTCAGAACGAATCTTATTGGTGAATCGTTTTGCTTCTTATTGTTAGATACACTCGCCAGCCAATGAGAGGACGCGTAGACGAGACCATATTGTTTTTCCACTTTTTATTAACAGCATAAATAACGATAATTATACGTTTTAAACTTTCCTTGGTTAATAAGAAACTTATGAGCAAAAGATGATATCAAACTAAATCGAGAACTAAGACTACAACCGATCCGAGCTCGGTGAAACGCATACTCCCTCCGTTTTTTGCCAACCTGCGGTTGGCAGCCATCGGAAGTAAAAAAACAGAAATCATAGTAAGTACGATCAAAACTTTGAAAGTATTTATTCTTCGAAATTGATAATTAAATGAGCCGTAATACCTGAAGGATGCGTTTTTAGACTAACGTTTATGGAAACTTTTTTCATCCTTATGACGAGCCCGATAATATATACTTATATTATATATAAGTCTGTGGACGAGTCCAATTCCTGATTTTGATCAACTATTTCAGGACCACCCTATATACTCGCTTATCAGCCTGCTTTTATGCTCTCAATGCATTACAATAAAGTATAGAGAACTATGTTTTTACGCAAAATTGTTGCTGAGTAGAAATTTACGCGATTACAGTTTCCAAGTTTTTTTTTTATTCCCGCCACAATATCTTTTTATTATAGTAAAAGTTAGAGAGGGAATCGTGTTTGTTTCGATTATGTATGTTCAAATAGTATTGCATTTTATTTCATTTTTATATTACTCTTAATTAAATAATATAAATCTAAATAATCTATAAAAAAATGTAAACATATGTATATATTGCAGATAAATAATTTTTTGTATCATGCAAATTGGAAGATTAGTACAGAATTATGTGTGTCAAACGTAAGTATAATTCTGTCAGCAAATTTTTTTCCTCTCTCTTGATTTTAATATAATATTTATTTTATGAACAAATTTATATTTGATGATTTTTCATAACTAGTTTTTTTTTCATTTGCAGAGAATTTTATTGTAAAATATTATCTTACATACAAAAGAGAATTTTGAAGAGATTCTTTAGATATTTATTCACAATATTTTTCTAACAGTAATAAATTTATTTGCAAAGAGTTTAAATTATGTAATATTTTACTTGTTTTCTGCTTGTTTTTCAATCATAACACGTAAGGCGGATAAGTAGGATACTGCGGTCTTCAGAATATCTGTAAATGTGGCACGTGTGACATAGAAAAATTTCCCGGCAGTGAGACGTATAGGTATATTTGTTTTTATCATAATAAATGTTAGATCTCTTATGTCGTTAGTCGAAAAATCGCACCAATTGCTGTCGTAAACCGCGAAAGACAGGCCCTCACTTTGATCTCTCAAATTATCGCCTGCATACGAGTATAGAAAGGATTGCAGCAACATGACAATCATTATCACAATGCTCTTCGTTGTCATGATCGTGTCGTGAATATGCAAAGATTCGATGAGTCCAAAACCTTAAAAATCAATACGTTTTATTTCTTTAATGATCTTTCCCAGACTATAATTTTATCGTAAAATGCTATTCCGGCTAATATATACTACAATCTATAACATATAAATATAAAATTAAAAAGATGAAGAAAAAATTCTGTTTTTTGTAAATTTTCAGTAATAATTGGATCAATCTTGTTCAAGTTTATTTCTTTTACTAACTAATATATTTATGGATGGAGTTTATCGCAGTTTGTTTTTTCTTTGTATTCGCTTGTATCGCTTAGTAAAGCGATGGAAAGGGAGAAGTGTTTTACTTGCAAATATAGAAACTTGGACAAATTTGATTTATACTGCAAATGGCTCACTGCAGTATCTTAGTAATATATATGAAATGTTTTTATATAATAAAAAATTTTATAATAAAAAAATGTTATATACAAAAATCTAACTAGTTAACTTAGTTAATTAGGCACCTAAGTAAATTAATTATAATTAATTTCTTTTTTGCAAAACACGTATAATTATATAAATATATAATACACATTAACATAAATTCCAAATATTATCAGTGGCTCAATTTTTTTACACAAAAATTTCTCTTTTTATAATAAAGTAATTATTTATGTAACATGTAATTAGAGAAAATTAGATGTAAAATTTCTCAAACATCTTATATATATTTTGTTTTTACATTTTTTATGCATAAAATAATAATTAAAAAATTCAATTATAGAATTTATTATGAAATTTTATATCTTTATGAAAATATATTACAAATTTATTGTTGACAGATATCAATATATCTTGATATATTAATAAGTCTGAATCTAAATCTTCCTCTATGCATGAAATAATCATGGAAATGCCTCGCGGACTTACATACCTGTTATGCATATCAAAATAGCGCTAGTGAAGATCTGAGTCAAAATTATAATATTATAAGTATCTTCAATAGTCTCGATGAGCCGTATCAATTGCCGATGTCTGACTACGAGTTCTTCAACAACGTTGTCTCCTTTGCGCTTATGGTTGCACCGACCGATCTGCCGGAAGTCGATCATCAGGAGTTCGAGCTGGCCGCAGAGATGCAGCGTGATACCGATGAACATTCCCTCCGTACAACAGTTTCCGGCATATGTAATGAATAACTGAACTATCTGATAGAACGTAATGAGGACATACTGGATACTGGTGACAGATTCGAAGAGACAGGATGTCGGAAGATAAAATGTCCTCTCATTAGCAGTCACAACGGGTAAGAGGCGCAACATGTACAGCATAAAAGCGAAGAATCCGGAATAAAACAGGGACAATGATATTATTTTCGCCATGCGTGCGTGCTGGATCATAATTTCGCGCGATCTCGCATCCTCGACGCTGCACCAGTCCTGAATAGCGGAGAATAGATTGATCGACAGCGTGGATCGCTGCAGCCGCAGCAGGGTAAGTTTGACAATTACCAGCATCGCACTTGCGGTCACCACATACGTGTCAATCGGATCCCCAGAAGAATTCTCGCAGGCGAGGTAGACGTCCATTAGCAGTGTTATCACTAGCAAGATCTAAAATAACGGATTATTGCGGCTGATAAAAGCGTTATGTAAGATCTCTCGTTTTTTATTCTTATGTTCATAAATATAAAAAATAATTCTTTTGTTTCAACTAAATTATCATTTTTTTCTAAATTAATTATGTGTTTTACACAATACATTAAAGAGATTATCATATTCGCACAAACTCATGTGTGTATTGTATCTATGCGGCATAAATATTTTTAAAGATTATATTACTTTAAATTATATTAATTAATATCATATACTTGATTATCTCATTAATTTTAAAACAATACATAAAATAAAGATAAATGTTTTCCTCCCGTTACCTCGCTTACGATCGCAAACAACCATCGCAGCTTTGAATAGAGAGTGTCATCCTCAATTGGCCATGCTCCTACGGGCCATGCCAAAGTCTTGTAAGTCGATAATGCGTAAACAGCATCTTTGTTCCAATATACCATCCTCGAAACATATCACGAGACGATTCCGGATTGATCTCGTGTATGTACGTGTATGTATGTTTTTATTAGTGCATAGCAATGTAGTTAAGCATTAATAAAGAAAGAAAGAGAGAGAATCTCTTCATTAATCCATTTGCCACGCCGATAGTGCCTATAACGCCTGCGCTCATCTCTTCCTCATTCATCCTAGCTCTTCCGTATCCTAAAACTATCGATCTTTGCGAGAACATAGCAGCGTTGAACCACTCGTGCATGTAAAGTATATGCATGTTTTAAGCTGTCGAGCGAGTAGGTCGGCAAATTGCTCGATTATTGTATTATTGTCTATATGTCGCTTGAATTGTACGATGTGCATAAAAAATACTGACAAGGCAAAATTTGCAGTCCATGCAATTTATCAATTTTCCGAGAAACCTAGTGCATCACGTATGGGATGTATATATTATATATACATTCACAGTTTCGAAATAATGCGTACTTATGTATAAAGAGAGACTGAGTTGCAGACTGAGCTGCAGACCACTGAAAGTTTATGTTATAATGAAAAGCCCATATGATAAGTATACTTTAGCTTTCAGTAGAAATTTTTGATATGTCGATTTATATGAATAGCAATGCTGCTTGAACACAATTTATATTTCTTTTTATAAACGATAAAGCAACGTGTATCCGTTCTGCGTGCATTTTTTTGCAACGCCAACATATTGACATATCTTCGTGAGATCAAAACTAATTTAAGATGGAAAATGTAAGTATCTTTAAAATAAAATTTTATATTCCCTGATTATATATATGTATATACTATACAAATTAAGGAATAAATAAATAGGTGTATAATAATTTTAAAATAAAATAAATATATAATATAATTTTTTTATGTTCTAATACTAATATTTACTTATACACTGTACCAACACATTGAATTTAACCGATACTAATCCATCGCAATGTGTTGCTTTCACCGACAAATAGATAGCAAAAAAAAAAAATAAATTAATATTTTATTTTCTATTATTCTTTTTTCTCTTTATTATTTTTCTGTATATTAATTATTAATAATAAAATAATAACAAGTGTGTGTGAGTGAAATATAAAATATATAAATAATGTGCGCTACATGTGCTAATATTTAATAAAATATACAATAAAAAATTTTGACTATAAAAATATTTAACTTAATAATTGACAAATATTCAGTTAAGTATGTATACATATATGTATATACAGGGTGTCCCCAATTTAAATGGCAAAACTTCAAAAGCGTGTAGGGGACCGAAAAACTAAGATAAGAAGTCCTTTAGAGGTTTGCTCGTTTTTGCTCCATTTTAGAGAAAATCGCAAAAATTCAATCTCTTATTGTCAGTTGCTCTCTTGAGTTGATTGGCCGAATAAACTTTCTGCTTCAAGGTTCCTTACATATGTAAACACTTGATGTTATCCTTTACATTCTTTTGTTTGTTTACATTCTTGCTTTCTTCTATGAGTCCTTAATCAGTCTTTAGTGCGTTACTCAGATATTTTGAAGTGAATAACATCAGCCACAATGCCGCATACATATTCTAATGTTGAATACGCTGACATAGTTTTCGTGTACGGTTTCTGCAACGGTAATGCTTTAGAGGCGGTGCGAGAGTATGCGCGCCGATTTCCAAACAAAAGAGTATCTAATCGACGAGTCTTTTCGTTGACTTTTAATAGACTACGAGAGATGGGTCATTTTCACTTCGTAAAGAAGGCAACCGATTCCAGGCAGCGTTAGGAGCAGATTTTCGGAGAAGAAATTGTATCCAACGCCACTTTGATAACAATCCTGAGACTAGCGTCCGAAGAGCATCAGCTGCATTAGGAATACCGCGGCAGATAATATGGCGAACTTTGAAAGGTGATAATCGCTACCCGTACCATCTTCAAAAGGTGCAGAATTTATTACCTCAAGATTATGTCAAGAGATTGAATTTTAGTAATTGGTTTCTTGAAACAATTCACAATGACAATTTATTTCTAGTAATTGGCTTGAAACAATTCACAATGACAATTTATTTCCATTAAAAATAATATGGACCGATGAAGCTATCTTTACAAGAAGAGGAATTCTTAACCAAAGAAATTATCAAGTATGGGCTCATGAAAATCCCAGAGCTATTAGAGAATACAGGTTCCAGCATGAATTTGCTATAAACGTTTGGCTCGGAATTTGGAACGGATTGCTGGTGGGACTCAATGGAATCACATTTACGTATTTTTTAGAGAACGACTTTTCTAATTATTTAGAGGACATTCCCTTACAGCAGCGGATTGAAATGTGGTTTCAGCTCGATGGATGTCCAGCTCATTATAGCAGAGCTGCTCGATCTTGGCTGGACATAAATTATCCACAACGATGGATTGGACGTGGAGGAATAGTACCTTGGCCACCCCGATCACCTGATATGACACCCATGGACTTCTTCGTATGGGGTACCTTGAAGCAGGAAGTTTATTCGGTGCCAATCAATTCAAGAGAGCAATTAAGAGACCGAATCATAGATGCAGTGCACCAAATATCACTAGAACAATGTCCAGCTGCAATTAATGAGATCAGTGCTAAATGTAATGCTTGAATTGCTGCAAGAGGGCAACATTTTGAACAATATCTGCATTAAATAGATGATAAGATAAATAAAATGTAAATAAATAAGTAAAAAAACGAAAACATGTTTTGTTTCTTTTTTTGTGATTTTCTCCAAAATGGAGCAAACACGAGCAAATCTCTAAAGGACTTTCTGTCTTAGCTTTTCGATCCCCTACACGTTCCTGAAGTTTTGCCATTTAAATTAGGGACACCCTGTATATATAATGCGATATAAGTAAATAATATTGTTAAGAAATTTGAGCTTGTTGCTATAATATAATAATCTAATGATGGATAATAATTAAATACGATCTTAATTAACAGTTTTATTGATAAGATATTTGAATAAACTATAACATTTTAATTATCCTTTATTTTGTCAAACGTGTTATATAAATTTATAGTTTCTTAAAATTTTTATATTTACACACGTTATATTTCATGTATCGACCATTATACGAAGTATAGACAAATACGAAAAAGAAGTCTTCAAAATATTTACTAAAGTTGACAAATTTACCTCAATGAAATTCCCAGCTTGAAACATGGCTGGAGCTTGTGTTTGCATAAAGATGAAGACTAAATTTTTCGATAGTGCGATAGGAAATTCATACCATGCACTTTGATAAATAGAGTAGCCTACGTCCATTAAGCTGACACAGCCACTTTAGCACAATCAAATAAAACTTATATAGAAATTTAGTGCTCTTTTTTTGCTAATTTGTTGCTCAATTCCCGATTTTGTTGCTCCAGCCGATTCGGAGAAAATAGTGGCTGTGCTAACTTAAGGTTAAAGTTAGCACAGCCATTAAAAAAAAAAATTTTTAATATAAAATCACGACATATTTTTTTAGTGCTAATTTGTTGCTAATTAGTTGTTCTATTCCCGATTTTGTTGCTCCATTTTTAAACTCCGAAAACCATCCCCAAAGCTACCTCTCGCTAACAAAACATTCTGAAATTGTCAATTAATCAGATATTCCGGTTGATTACGTTTCTCTGATTTTGTTGCTCGCGATTTGCAATGAATCCGATTTTGTTGCTTCAGCCTTTTGCAAGCATGATATCAATTCATGACAAGAAATTTTTTACACACTTGTCCTTTACAAATGTGATGTCTATTACAGATAAAATTTATTTTATAAACATATTAGAAAGTGAACTGTTCAAGATTGAAACATTTAATTTAATCGATAAATTCAAACTGTAAATTCAACCGACAAATCTGAACGGTAAGAGTCGCAATCAAAACACGAGCGAGAATAAACGTCGCGATCAGCCGATCGGCGCGTGATCGCGTGATCAAAACAAAGAAAAAGTGTGACAAACACCTCGATTCTCGAACATTCGGTGCCGAAAATCTCCTATTATGGAAATCGGTTGACCGCGACTCAGTTCCGTCGTTATTTAGTCTGCCTACGACAACGATTCGAGCTGGTCGATAGCAATCGATCATAGTTTCGAATATCATCATTTCTCGTATGATATTCTTTCGTGTCTTATTCTCGTTTGTGTCGCGTACGCAGTAGGCTTACTCTTCTCAAATTCGGTCCGAATTGTCTCGCCATACAATTGCATTCATATTCTCGCGGCAGTCAATTCGGTCATATCTCAAACTGTATTCTTCAATTCAGTTAGTGCTAAGACATTGTGAACGTTAATTCTGTGGAGTCCGAGAGTGTCCGGTTCGATACCGGAAATAAATTCTCTGATCGCCTCAACGAGAAAGCGATCACCCGTCTTATTAGCGACGGCCTGTGTAACGGTGCGCTGTCCGTCCAGTCGTACCGCTGTCGTTCGAGCTCTCCTCGATCAGTGCTCGGAAATGACATTCATTTCAGAAAGTTTAGCGCAACTCTTGCGCGTAAAACGCATTCGCATGCCGATCTCCGTTTCAGCTGTCGGCAGAATTCACGCGGGGACATTTCAACACGCGACTCAAATATTCATTTCTCCTCGCGATTTAATTCTCAACGGTGTTCGAAAAGGAAGCGTCGGACAACCAATCGCTCAGAATT
>NW_021851229.1:0-613 GCF_003651465.1 Formica exsecta
ATATTTTATTTTTTATATCAAAATATGTCAGATTAAGATATAAATGCTCGAAAAACATTTAATGAAAAAATACTTTATTATAGTGCTTTAAAAAGGTTTCGACATGGGCTACAAGAATATGTAATAAAAAATAGGGGTTTCCATTTAAAAAATTCAAGGTGACCTTGTCCTGATCTTGGCGATGCCATCCAATTGCAATTTTCAGTATGCCAAATATGCCCTCAGATTTCAGGGGTTACAGAGGTAGGGGTATATCGCATGCAAAAAATTCAGGGGTTACAAGAATAGGAGTGCTCGCATGAAAAAAATGGAGGTACATTCTTAAAGTAGAGACTTCAAACTTCATTTTGAAAAAAAATCATTCATCTACGATAATTTTTCGCGAAGTGATCGGTAGTCAAAATTAACCAATTTTTGGCTAATATCTTCTGTGTTATAATTTTTTTGAGCAGTGTATATATTGCTATAAAAAACTTTTATATAAAATAGTGTTATTTCGATTTGTTATGAAAAATTCTTATACAAAATAGTGTTATTTTAATATAAAAACATTATTATATTCAAATTAAAAAACTGTTTTACAAAATAGATGTTTTCATTTTCTACAAAAATA
>NW_021851230.1:0-531 GCF_003651465.1 Formica exsecta
GAATCGCATTATTGTTTGTTGTCTTTTTTATCATTTCTTAAATTATAATGAAATTGGCTCAAGGAAACCCTCGCATTGCCAATCAAGTACACGAATTGTGGAAGCGAGAGATTGATATATGGCACCGTATTGTTTTCGCCAACGCCGCTCATTGCCCACACAGAAAAATGATATGTATTAGATATCTGCTAGATATCTTCAATGTCTACCAGGGATATCCACAGGATATACAGAAACAGCTATTAGACATGCTACGGATATCCAAACGTTCGCCATTCGAGATCTCATAAATATCTATAGGATATCTACATAAATATCCATTAGGTATCTATACAATATCCAGTGAATATCTACATAAATATCCACTAGGTATCTATACAATATCCAGTGAATATCTACAAAAATATCCACTAGGTATCCATACAATATGCAGTAGATATTTATGAAGATATCCATTAAGTATCCATACAATATCCAGTGGATATAATGTAGATATCCATTGTATGTTGGTTAAATTTTGATCACAAAATA
>NW_021851231.1:0-587 GCF_003651465.1 Formica exsecta
ATCCTATTATGGAAATCGGTCGACCGCGACTCGTTTCCGTCGTTATTCAGTTTGCCGCTGACAACGATACAAGCTGGTCGATAGCAATCGATCATAGTTTCTCGTATCATAATTTCTCGTATGATAATCTCTCGTGTCGTAATCTCGCTCGTGTCGTTTCGCGCTACTCATTGTCAACTTCGCGTTCTATTCAATTTCAAACCGAAGTGTCTCGCTCATGATCGCATCATATTATCGTGGCAATCAGTTCTTTATGGTTAAATCGTTTAATCGTTTCGTTTGTTAGTGAAGATTGTTCAATTGTAAGTGGGGAGTCCGAGAGCCGCCGACCGTTCACCGCATCGCGTATGTGCTCTGCCTCGCGCTAAAAACCATCCGGCGTCCGCGCGCAAGATTTCCGGTCTCGCGAGGACTTCTAGCAAGAAGTCCTTCAAGATTTCCGAAACGCGGAGAAGGGCAGGTCATCGAAGGACATTCAGAAAATTTCCGATCTTAGTCGCGGGACACGTTTCGAGGCGCGCTCCCGGTGTTTTCTAATAAATGTTCTTAAAACTACGCTCACGCAAGTAATCTTTCAATACCATCCT
>NW_021851232.1:0-691 GCF_003651465.1 Formica exsecta
TATATATTTTTCTTTTGTTATCGGAAGTAACTCGATTCTTCCTTTTAACGCTGTAGCTATTTCCATGATAATAAAACGTGCGTCGTAACCGGATAAATTATGAAAAACTATTGGAATGCAAAAAGAATCTTTATAATTTAAATTGCAATTTGAATGCGCGGGATCCCTGTATCGCCCGGTCAGATGGCAATGATCGCGTATGCGTGTATCGTCTTGTACGAATGGTTTCTCGCAAATGTGACATTGTATTAGCTGATAAAATAGTTTTTACACGTTGCGCTAAATTTTTTAGTTCTTCGACAAACCATGATATGCAATCGATATCGCGACGGGAATGATACGCGGTTAACGAATCATCGTACGAACAATGTACATAATAAGCAATACTGAATACTTTATGGTGTTAGTAGTTTCTCTCTTCCTCCTTCTTCTCTAAAACGCACTCCAGATCGGCGTACACGACGAAAGGAAGCCGCTCCTTCCAATTATAATTGTTGAACGTGAGCCACTTGTCCTTATCGCTCGGTAATCGGATAGCGCACTCGTTCATCTCTCGACAGTCCACCGTATGTGATTGTAACTTGTCGTTCGAGCCAAAGTACCAAAGTAGTCTATAAAAGAAATAATTTTTAATTTTTTTTTCAATGATTTCTGCAATATAATTTATTAAATATATACGTACCGATCGCAG
>NW_021851233.1:0-553 GCF_003651465.1 Formica exsecta
GAAAACTAAATATTTTATAAGATATTTTATTTTTTATATCAAAATTATATCAAATTATTTTTTATATCAAATTTTATGTCAGATTAAGATATAAAATAACTCGAAAAATACTTAATGAAGGAATACTTTATTATGGCTTATAATGTTCTAGTATCAATAAATATGGTAAGAAACGACAAACCATAATTAACTGTACAATAAAAATCAATATCTACAGCTGATTGTAAATTAATAACAGATAACAGATTGGTACGCATGCGAACATAGTTACAAATATTAATGCGTGAGTTCTACACGATACCATTAACCAGTTTACATTTCTTATGTATTAAAAATTATTATAACGTTTATATTTTAATTAGCATTTTGTATTCTATTTTTTAGCTTAGAATATACCATTAAAGTGTTATTAAATAAAGTAACGATTTTATTTAACACAAATAAAAATAATGTGCATAAAAATAATACATGTGAAACCATAAATAATGAAAATACTTGTAATTATGTATATATATATAATAAATACAATAAAAAATTTTATTTAAAAATAACA
>NW_021851234.1:0-827 GCF_003651465.1 Formica exsecta
TTTCATGTTTAACATAATGACCCTAAAATATTTCCTTTAATTTTTGGGTTTCCGAATTGGCATGCAAAAAAAAATGGCAAAATTTAGTGCGTACCTATAAAAATACAAAGGATGTACAATCTAAAACGGGAAGAAGTCCTGTGAAATTCACTTTTTACAATAGATTGAATGAGTTATTGGGCGATACACCATCGAGTGCAAGCCCACATTCATTAGATGTTGACGAATTGCAATCGCAAGTCGAACCAACACTGAATTTCGATTCTGACACCAGCTCAGAAAGACCTTCTTGTTCCAATGATTCATGTTGTATGCAAAAAAAGAAAAAATCAATCAATGGAACTAGTAAAAGTAAAAAAGAAATTTTTTGAAGAAAAAATGGAGAAAATCAAAGAAAAAGAAATCAGCAGAAAACTTTATGTTGAAGAAAGCTTGAAATACAAAAAAGAAAAGCTAGATATATATAAAGAAAAACTGGATATGGAAAAAAAGAAAATAAAGGCATTAGAAGACTTACAGAAGATTTTGAAAGAAAAAAATACATAAAATACTAATAATCAGTACTACAAACGTTCAATCGAAGGTTGACCTTCAGTCAAGTTCTCACATTATTTTTGAGTTCGTACTAGAAACTTTTAGTAATCAAAAAATATTTTACTCTAGTAATAGCATACGCAGAGTGCTATTGTATTGTGTTTATTTAATTTATTTTTGTTTTGTTTTTGTATAAAATGTCTGAAAAGAAAGACTAAAGGAGATTTATGTTTATGTTTATTGTTTATTAATAAAACCGTTAGTTATGTTAAAATAAAATTTTTATTTATTGT
>NW_021851235.1:0-1071 GCF_003651465.1 Formica exsecta
TATTAAAAATATTATTAGTTTTTATTTACGAAAATATTGTAATAATATAGTCATTTGCAGAAAGGTTGGCATATTTTTTTCGATAAATTTTGAAACGTGTCGCTATTAAATGAACATTTGCTCATGCAAGTCTTCGCAATAATACAATCACTAGAATAAACATTATAAAAAGAATGAAGAATCATTAACCATTGTAGACGATTTATTTACATTTTGCATTATTTCGACGTTTATTGCGGAAACTCATGATCAAAGGTTCGCATTTAATAGCATTGCAAAACTCATCGAAAAAAAGTGTATTAATTTTTTTGTAAATGACTATTGTAATATATATATGACTATAATACTATTATACTGGAAACTTGTTACTCTTCTGAGTTTTCCGTTTAATGCGCTTTGCAAATAATATAGTTATTGATACTTGAAAATTGAAAAATTTGTAGTGTGTTATAAGGCAGAAGATGCATTTCTAACATCTGCGTAGTCCAGTCAGTGAGCGCTGGATCAGTAATGCTGTGTTCTGGATACGATGCCAATCTTCACTTTTCTTTATTATCATTTTTCCTATTTTTTCGTTATCTATATTTTTTTTATTTTTTTTATAGCGCCCTCTCTGTAGGTCTCGTTGCGCATATCGTGCATGTATGTATAATAATTCCTGCGTTTGGAAACATCACCCGTGTGCACACGGGTGATGTTTCCGACGCAGCCAATATTATACATATATAATGTTTTATTCTTAAATTTTCCTTCGGAATCGACAAGGATTAATAAACTGTCTCAGTGTTGCTCTGTAAACAAAGTTTTATTTTATTATTTCAAAATAAGTCTCTTATAACTTAACAGACCTGTATAACAAAACCTTCACTTCATTAAATACAAATGCTCTCACCTGTAAACAAAGAAACGACATTTAACGTTTATTCTCTAACCCGTCGTTCCCGTTTTCAATACTTTTTAATGAGTTTTCAGGTCTTTTACGTATTATATATTTATACCACAGTTATGAGAAATTGCACATTATTACATTAAAACAATATTGCTTTAATTAATATTTTATTTATTTTATTA
>NW_021851235.1:19858-21301 GCF_003651465.1 Formica exsecta
CAACCATTATACTCACAATAGAGTTCAGTTTGAACTATTTAATTTGATATATATTTGTTATGATTTATCTCTTTTAGTTTATAATAAAAGATAAAAAGGGGTGGCAACTTTTGATGGCAAACCCTGTATATTCAGCATTCTTTCAGGACAAATAATTGTAGCTAATTCCCATTCGCGAACTTTTTCATGTATTCATCATATTATAAGATTAAAAAGTTTTCAAAATATGCATTTGAATAACTGATTAACAAGGTCTTTAGCATTCTGTAAATCATTAATTATTTAAAGTAATTCAATTGATGAATAGTTTTTACTGCAAATTATTAGTTACGTAAAGATAAATAAATTATTAAAAATATTATTAGTTTTTATTTATGAAAATATTGTAATAAGATAGTCATTTGCAGAAAGGTTGACATATTTTTTTCGATAAATTTTGAAACGCGTCGCTATTAAATGAACATTTGCTCATGTAAGTCTTCGCAATAATACAATCACTAGAATAAACATTATAAAAAGAATGAAGAATCATTAACCATTGTAGACGATTTATTTACATTTTGCATTATTTCGACGTTTATTGCGGAAACTCATGATCAAAGGTTCGCATTTAATAGCATTGCAAAACTCATCGAAAAAAAGTGTATTAATTTTTTTGTAAATGACTATTGTAATATATATATGACTATAATACTATTATACTGGAAACTTGTTACTCTTCTGAGTTTTCCGTTTAATGCGCTTTGCAAATAATATAGTTATTGATACTTGAAAATTGAAAAATTTGTAGTGTGTTATAAGGCAGAAGATGCATTTCTAACATCTACGCAGTCCAGTCAGTGAGCGCTGGATCAGTAATGCTGTGTTCTGGATACGATGCCAATCTTCCCTTTTCTTTATTATCATTTTTTCTATTTTTTCGTTATTTATATTTTTTTATTTTTTTATAGCGCCCTCTCTGTAGGTCTCGTTGCGCGTATCGTGCATGTATGTATAATAATGCCTGCGTTTGGAAACATCACCCGTGTGCACACGAGCGTCATTCTATCTTTGTTATTTACTAAAAGTTGAATAAAGATAGAACGACACTCGTGTGCACACGGGTGATGTTTCCGACGCAGCCAATATTATACATATATGCACGATTACATGTAAAGCGGAAGGCATTGTCCCGGATCTCGGCAGTAATGCCAGAATTAAGACGCAACATGAAACCGTAGTGGAGGAGATAATGCATACAAGCGAAAACCGCGTACGTGTGAGCTCGGCGCTACGACTTGATTCAGCAGAAAAGAACAGATATACTGTTTTCTGTCTTCTTTCTATCGAGCCAGTAACAAAGGCAACGGGCGATGTTGCTTGTGCTTCTTGATACGCAGAGCAGCTTTAAATATTTTATAACAGCTTTTTTATATTATATATCAAATATTCTTTTTGTACAAT
>NW_021851235.1:36254-38374 GCF_003651465.1 Formica exsecta
AGAAAAAATGTGCGTATAATATATTATAAAAGTCTTTCTCGATTTTCTAGAAACTGATTTCCCTCTCTGACATACAAAGATTTTTACAAATTTTAAATCTTTAGTTATAAAAATTCATAATATTAAAAATATGTTATTTATATTAAATTTATAATTAAAGATCATTACTAGAAAAAATAAAAATGAGTATATATATATATATACATATGCCTGAATTATTATATGTATAAATAAATATGCATTATTTTTAGCCGATTCACACTAGAGTTACTGACGAGAAAATCGAATATCTTTCGCCGAGCTATATATAATTTAAACTCAATATTTTTCCATGCCATAAGTTGAATATGATTTTATAATTAATTCTATAATTCTCTATTCAATAGTATGGACCCGTCTTATTTCAATTATATTCAATATATACGATATAATAAAATTTATTTTATTCGTTCTAATTCGCACATTTTCTTTTTAAAGCTAATTTGCAAATTGCGAAAAAATGAGTAAATAAATATTGTTATATGTATAATTGAAAATTATGCAAATGAAATCATGTTTATATTATTATATTATATCACGTGATATAATATATTATATTATAGTATATCACGATTCCAATAACTTTGGCTATTTAACAATCGTTTAATTGTGCGGCCATTGCGGAATTTATGATGAGTTTACTTCGAAACTGCGTGTACTTCGCTTTTGCATTTGCATTTCGCGAAGATTTTGAGCCTGATCGTTTCGATGAATTCTGACAATATTTATTTGGAAAGTAAGCTAAAAAAATACGTATCATGTTGATATTACCAACGTAAGACAATTTTTCACATGTGTGCCTTTATGTAATTTTGTGTTTTGTTTTCTAAATTAGGAATGAATTAAAGAAATAAATTATATTTTAGATAAAATAAATATATTAAATAAATGAATGATTTTAAATTAATAAAAGAATAAAAAATAAACTATTTATTTTAAAATATCAGAAAATTATGAGTATACAATATTAATTTTGTAATATTGCATGAAAATCGTTAAAAAGATGATAGTTAATAAGTTTATTATTAACATATACAAACTTATTATCCTATTTATCTAATTATGCTAGAAAATAGATATAGAATAAACCTACTAAAGAATTTAATTATACTATATGTTCCTTGATTAAATTTATATTATTAAGATATTTGTATTATTCGATTTGTGCGAAAAACGAATATTCGGATCTTCCGGAACGACCGGAAATGCGTCAGTTCACGCACTGTAAAACATGCAATAGTGACAGAACTGCCGATATACTTGCATCAATATAAAAAAGCATGCGACTTCAATTACAGAAAAGTAGCGAGTCTAAAAATATCATTATTTGCAAGGCTTTTACGTTATGCAAATGTATGGTACACTGGTTGTATCAAGGAGTTTCTTAAGTTTATTTGTTATAAAACCAAAGAGAGAGACACGATAATGATGATGTGATATAACAATTGTTTTTAATTATTTATAGTAAGAAACAAAAAATCACTACAATAATTTTTAGTCTTTGAATTATAAATACTTATAACTACATATATTTTTGAATCCGCAATGCTCAATTAGTTATTCAATGTATCACTAATTATGTCACTTGCACATGGATGACCATATAAAATTCTAATAAGCTGTTATGTTATTTAATAAACTCATTAACGTTTCAACAAAACCGACGAAATTGTAACATAAAGATTTAAATTAACTTTTGATTAATACGCCCGAGTTTTTATAGAATAAAAGTTCATGCATTCCCAAATTTATTTGGCCAAAATTTATATAATTATTATAATAATGTTTTGTATCTTTACTAGCTTTTCGTATTATTTTTAATTTAAAGAAGCGAATCTATCAATCACCGATAAAAGTGTGCCACGCGTGTGCGTATCACGTGTTTCATTCGCGAATTATTGTCGTCTTCAACACTTTAACACATGTAATGTATAATTAATACGCGTAAAAAGTATTAAAGATTTTATGTAACATAAAAAGAGTTTCTCTGTTTTATCCTAAAAATTTCTCAAAAAATTATGTTATTTTCATTAGAATTGTTATCAATTATTAAAAATTTATTAAATTATAAATTTTTAATA
>NW_021851235.1:38731-46706 GCF_003651465.1 Formica exsecta
AATTAATATATATACTATATATACACACTATAATTCATATTTTAGAATTTACTGACCTCTATATTTACACTGTGCAAAAATTGACATGATATCGTTATGTATTGTGCAATTCAATTTTTGATCCTTAAATAAAAGGTTACGAAATTGTAATTAGCATTTGGAATTTAAAAATCTTAATTGTTAACAGCCATTGATTAGTTTGTCGCATTAGTTCGTCATCGGTCAAAGCTAAAATAATCCCAATGAATAATAATCTTTGTTACCTTTATCGTCGAAGTGGATTATGTTGCATCTATCGTCCGCTGCGATATCGCATTTATAAACTGCGCCTCCTCGATAGACGCCGGCTTGCGCAGTTTCGGCTTCTGGTGCGCCCACGATCGCCCTGAAAAAAATAAGCAGGACGCTGTCAGCGAAATCGAAAACGTCAAGGAAAAGAAGTTCATCTTACAATCAGACCAATCGCGCGATTATGAATTGTGTCATAAAAACGATTGTCTCTGATAAATGATTGCTTACGCGTCGAGTATCATTTGTATCGATTTAACGATACTCGATAAGGATATACATATGTAATATGTCCGTATTTCTGAAATTGAGGTCAACAGACGTGGACTATTTCGATCAATGGCATAAAATCGGATAGTAAGATCTAACTAATGGATGATGAATTATGTTCGACGAATAGCTTTCGCTGTCAAAATCTCAAGTACGACTGTCAGTAGCCATTAAGACATCAAGAACTTCCAATTACGTTCGGAACTAGGCAATAATATATTCGAGGAGTCATCATACTACATTTGCCTCTCGTATAATTTTTTTTTCTTTCTCGTAGAGAAAGCATTACAATCTCGATTATTCCTGGCCTCGCAACCTCATATCGCTAATAGATTCTCTTACAATGCTTTGCTTGCTATATTGAATCTCCTTAATCCTTCCTGCTTTATTATTATCTCTTTATTATCTGTATCAACTGTTATTTGATCACAAGAGAGAAAAAGATCAAAATTGATTTATTTTCTTTATCATATAATTTTTTACACAAAATATATCCCTAATTAATTGAAATATACGGTGTTATTTTAAACACACATTTGTAATGTATTTTCAACACAAGCGGCGATAAAATCAATAAGGAATAATAGCGAGAAATTAATGATGTGAATGATGGCTATAGAATTGCAGGCATTAACTCATTTCCGGAGGAAAGCATTGCAACGCGTCGTGATTACTTGAAGAGACACTCTTCGAGATCTTTTTCGTGCAAGATAACTTTATTAATTTGAACAACTTTATTAATTTTTTTAACAATTTTTATTAAACATGATTAATATTAATGACAGTGCCCTCAGCATTAAATAGCGCGATTAAACACGTAAGAAATGCGGCGAAATAACGACGATCCGATATCTTCAATTACTTTAATGACGAACACTTCGCGTGTGCCAAATTGGCTATTATCGTTATTAAACGGAAGACTGCTTTTTCGCGAGTGCCTCTCCCACGAATTCGGTGGGATCGCCGATATTAGAATAATTGGAAACAGATATCCGAAGTCTAATTTATTATCCGCTGGCAATTTATTGTCTTCGTGCGCGAGAATCGATTTGATAATGCAGCCCAGAGAGGCGGAAATAAAAGACGCGATGTGACCGGGGGCATTAAACAACTCGCTCCGACAATATGAAAAGGATGGTGTAAGACAATCGATCGTGTAATTATCTCCGAAAGGCGTGTCAGCCTTGGGCGAAATCCAAGAGAGTATCGGCATTACTTTGACCTATTGATGAGGTAATTGATTTCACTCAGGGAATATCCAACGAGAATATTCGTATTAAATTTTTTTTACTGAAAATCTTTTTCCTTTTTTTCGGATATTTGTTTACATGTGAACCGTTGTTTAAATAAAATTTTATGTTAAATATAAAGTATATTTCAAAGAAAAGGTTCTAAAAATCGAACAAAGAAATATGCACTAAAATTGGTATTGTTAAAAGAGATTGTCCTATTTTGAATAAAACAGAAAATGTGTAAAAGCTTATTTAAGTTGGATTAATTTTTGATTGCATTTTAGATTCTTCTGTGACATTTTTGACAAGCAAATGGTTCGGAAAATATTAATGGGAAAAGCTTTTTGGATATTGCTACTTCATGACAAATAGCATGACTAATGATGTGACTTTTATCGCCTAACATTGTGTCAGACGATTGCGGAATATTAGCTTGACACGGAAAAGGGTAAAAGCTTTCTTCTCACTCGACGGAAATTATCTCATCATATTTACGCGATATAGCATCGATATAGGTATCGTTGTTGATCTTGAGATATCATTGTAATATTGCATATTTATCGATATACTTTATAATTATATAATTATAATTATATATATTTTATAATTACATTTAATATGTAATTATTAAATATATTGATAAATAATCAAATTTTCAAAACTCAAAACGCGATATATTATTTAAATTATGGAACACCGATAACGTGATTCTCTTCAGAGCAAGCAAATAGATGATAATCCATGTACATGATTTGACTTTGATCCAGTGACCTAGCTTTGCAACGTTGCTAATTTAAAGTCTATTAAAATCTAAACACGCTCAATAGGATGATAACCAACAACTCCGGCCATCATTCCTTATCTGATTTTTCTAATATGCGCTAAGGAATTTCATCAGCTATTATTACATTATATCATTATTATTAATAATTAATATTATTTAAATTTGACCTACAACTGCATAGTTAAATAGGCTTTGATAATAATCAATCATCATTTAACTAACATATTAAAATTATGTCGCAATTCGACGTTTACATAATAAAATTGATTAAATTGCATATGTAATTATTCGAGCAATTATTCGCTATCAACGGAAATGATCAGGATAAATTCCGCGTCGTAGGTTTTCACCTCGAAACACATAGAAATGCTACCTATAATAATACCTATGGAGTAACCTTGGCACACATCGACTTCTAGGTTGGTGCAACGCGCGTAGGTAAGCGCCATACACACATATGCATACACGTAGAAAGAGACGAGCCGATTATACTGCTTATATAAACGATTCATAAACGTGACATGTCGTTGAAGTTGCATACCACAATATCAATAACGGCAAACGAAAGGGCCAATAAATTGGTAAAATTTATTAACAATTACATTTAAATTGAAATTTATACTTGAAAAATAAAGATAAAGAAAATTTTCCCGCTTTTTCTACCAGTCTACCATGATTATCGCAGCATGCGCGTCATTGTAACTACATAATAACGAAATAACAGAAACAGGTTTCCCTTCACAAGACTAAGCCAAGATAATATACAAATGTTTAATTCGATGCCTTTGCGCTCAAATCAACTAGAGTAATAACTAGATACGATAAATAATGATAGTACGCGCGTGAAAAATGACTATGAAACTCGTTCCTCTCTAATACATTGTGCAAGAACAAGAAAGTATCATAATAACAATGGGAGATATCATATCATCCTTGGCGCGGATATTTTCTTAAATACCGCGAATTGAATAAGCAAGATAAAAGTTAAAAATGTTATTTAAAAAGGGACTTTAAATTTTATCGATCACACGTTGAAAAATATAAAAATCATTGTTTGATCACTTTACGTAATCATTATCGAATTAATCAACATTTGGAAAATAAATTTTATTTATGTTTTCAATAATTTCCAAATTTTTCCAAATTATAACATAATACGTCACATTATTATTGATCGTAAAATCCAGAAAAATTTCTGTACACTTGTATAATTGCTATGGACAGACGTTTCGTGCTACTTTAGCAAACGTGGGTCGAACCTGACGAGATCTTAGGATCTCGCCCACTCTACTTTTTTGCATTCGTGAGGAACTACAATCACCGATATGTCACACATGCACGTGAACGGGAATGCAGGGGCGAACCGGTCCCGCAGGATACGTAATCGTCGGCTTGTGTCGTCGGGAATTCTCGCGATTCAGGAATATCAATGTAGGTTTCAGGTGAGCCAATCAAGTGAATAGGTGCGATCAGTGGGCGATCGTGATGGCCTGAGTCAGATTACATGAATATAAGCAACCTGACTGTCTCGAAGAGAAAGTCAAGATTCATTGGTTTTAGTGTCGTTCTATTACAGTCTCTTATCGTAGCAATCTTTTTTTTTTTTGTATATGCAAATACTCTACATTTACATATGCTAATAATTATCTCTATGGACTGATATGAGTTATTGTTTTTAAAACTTTTCAGTAACCGCTTTATTTTTTTTTGCAACAAATTTTTTAGTAGAAGAAAAATATTAATTGAAAAGAAAAAAAATGATATCGTTAGTTTAATTTGATTTACTTTATTAGAATATTAATGATATAATTACACTTAAGGAGGTTACCGTTTAATTCATCATTAATCACAACAAATTACCTAACATGGTAAAACTGAGCTTATGATCGACCACGTTGAGATCACCAGCTCCGAAAATAGTTCTGCAGCTGCAATCGTCTCGCTATGCACCTGCGGTCTCTCGATGTTTATCGCCACGCAAATATTTTTTAACGACACAGAAATTCGATGAGCTGGCGATTTTCAAGGCCTCGCCCATAAAACGGAGAACGTCTATTCAATCATGTATAACCGAGTTATACAGGATAAAACGGATCACGAAAAGAACGCGAAACATTGTGTTCAGAACGACTTCAGTTTCTTCATGGATACGATGACAACAGTTCCAGAAATACATCTATCTGCGCACTTTATATACGCTCTATTTACGTCTATTATAGTTACCGTTACTTTACGGTATAGAAACATTAATTAACTATTATTAATGAATAAATATCGCCTTTACGGAATATACGCGTATTTAAAGTTTAGAAAGCACCAGTGGATCTTTTATCTTCCTAGGTCACAATATATTTTTCACTTTTTCAGAGCTGATCGTTGCTGATTATTATGCCAAGCGCATGGCATACAAACAAGTCGAACGAAATAACAGTGGAGTAACTCGATAGTTCCCGTATCGTATGTAATACTTTGCGAGATGCAGCACGTGCAACGTTACACCGGCTATTTTGCATAACTTTCCTGGCAAACCTCGAAATCTGCATAGGCCGCGCAAACTCGCTCTTTTAAAACATCGTATTTATCCATCGCGCATGAATTAGAGAGTGACTTGTCGTCGTCAGGTGGAATTCGAATCTCGCGGCCGGCGAATATATCTCTCGGTGTACATATTTTTTTATCCGTCGCCGTTGTATTGCCTTATTAAAACACGGATCATACGAGCATTCGTAATCCCGTATTTGGCAAAATCGGGACAGCTCCGAATATAGCGTCGTACTTGGTGAATTGCTCAATACCATCGTCCACGTGAATCTCATGCTCTTTGATCTCTGAAAAATGTCCCTCTCTTTTGAAAGCGAGTCATATACGTACGTGCAATGTGACAAATGTTGTACGTAGGTACACCTTCTATGAAAGTATCGTGAGTGAAATCGCGGCGAAGGTACCGGTATATGAAAGGCCCGCGATCGGTATTGTCATGCCGCGAGCACAGAGCGACGTTATTGTCCGTAAAAGGCAGAAGGCTATTTTTTCAAAAAAGATCGAGGAGAACGCGTGTATTTTATGTACGAATCTTTTTAATCTTTTATCTGCATGAATTTCTTTTCATACGCAAGAACGTATTTTTTTACGTGCAAATCACAGATGAATTATTTATAATTTACAGATGCATCAGCAAGGAATTTATAAAAGAATCCATTCTTTTCAAGATTACGGATATCTATCTTCGAATCAGAAATTGCTTTAAATATTTTCCAAGTCTCTCTCTCTCTCTCTCTGTCTCTCCCTCTTCTAAATTTTAAAGAAAAAAAAAAGTAAATTTTATCTAATATATTTGACTACTCTCTACAAAAGTATCATAATACAAACTGAGGATGAAATTTATAAATTGATTCATACTCTATACGACGCATTAATAGTTGAGTAATAAATCTTAATTAAATTACTTCACTAACTTGATAATTATATCATTTTTGGATAATCAGAAATATTTATCTATTTAAAAATGTTTTTTTTCAAAATGCTTTTTTTCAAAAAAAATTTGATTTCAATTGATCTTAATAAAACAAATCGTTTTCATATAACCACGTGCTATTACGCGATATATCATGTCGCACGTCGAACGTGCATTTGACTAGATAACTTCCGTTACAACTATTACAGTCAAATTGAGATTCGTGTACGAGCATAAAGAATGATGATTGTAATGCAACCTTGGGTTTCAAGCCGGAAATCACGTAACACTTAAAGTTCCTTTCGTCTTCCAAAGGGAAGTGTCTCTTAAAAGTCACCGGAAAAAAGAATACATAGGGCTCGTCTCTCTGTTCACAAAAAATACCGATTATAAATTATTATGATTATTGAAATAATTAATATGTGCTTAATAATATTAATATAAATATTCCAAACTTTATTTTATCATTTATATATTTACAGAATTTGCTAGTCTCTCATATAAATTAATTCAATAATTTCATTAATTATTATATATTTTCTTAAAGCATGATTAGAGATTCGATAAGATCTGTTTAAATGAAAGAAATCAAACATCACCAACATTAAATGCATAATGTCTTTTTCGCGACATTATTACAGTTTAAAAAAATTAAAATGATTTATAATTTTCTTTAAACCATTTTTACACAATCGAGTCTTATTTCGTTTTAAGTGCACTTGAATGTTGAATATTTGACAGATTTATGGAATAAAATGCCGTTCAACGAACTCACGGTTCAGCTTCTCCAAGAGAATATGTTAATGAGCCAGCGCGTGCTAGGAAATTTAAACCAAGCGGAATTTTCTTTCCATACGATATTCACATGCAATGTGCCATGTTATTGCTGAGGATACTAAAAATCAACGTAGAGCTTACGTGGTATATCCGATCCGTGATATTTCGCTTCGTTACGCATCCCTTCGTCGCAAGTATTCGCTTGTATATGTCAATTAAATTTCGTAATGTATTTCTAGTAATCGTTTCAGACCTTTAGCTTCTCACTTATTATAATATTTTCCGTTTTATTAATATCGTCCACCAAACTATTAACGTTATTATTAATAAATCATTGAATTATTAAAATAGTATTTGTCAGATTTATATCTGACTAATATTAATAAATGTTACGTTGTAATAAAAAAATATAATGTAATTTTGCCATAATTTTTTAGAACAGGAGATGATATTTCACACGATATTTAATTAATCATAGATATATAACTTAAAATTTAAAAATATTTGAAAATATTATTTCACACAATGAGAAAAGTCAATAGTTGCGAGATAAATTCACATATTAAAAAAACAAGATTTTAATTATAAACTTCTTTTCTATATTTAAAAAAATTATTCAAACTCCAATTACGCAAGAGAATCTTTAAAGACATCGTACGCAATGTGTGCGTCGAGGATACGCACGATCAGTCGATGACGTAAGGCGAAGAACGGAGGCGTATATCGACGTTGAGTCGCCGCTACTTTATAAGGAGCACCTTCTCACACTAATACCATTCAGCTATCTCACTGTGGGCAAACCTGTAATCAACCATTCACAGCGAAATCATGCGTGTACGTGAACCGCGTAATGGTACCGCAATTCCACGGTAATGTGATCTACGATCGTCTGATTGATAATTTCACTCCCAACGTCGTGAATTTGTCACTTCTGACAAACACACATTTTATCTTGCGTGTCACTTTAAGGAAAAGATTCGCATATTTCGAGCAACGCGTATCGTCTATAAATAAAACACATATGTATTTAGATATCTTTTAGATAATTACAGATGTTTAATTATGTAACTACATATCGTAGTTTTATAACATAAAATTATCAAGATAAAATATATAATTATATGTAGATATTGAAATCTTTCTTTCAATTTCTTTTATAGCATAAATATA
>NW_021851235.1:55957-58848 GCF_003651465.1 Formica exsecta
ATATTATATAAAACTTTATTTAATTATTTAATTTTTAAGAAAATTGTTGGATAAAGACAGCTTTGCCACACCTTCACCGCAGGTGGAAAACGTTCTCTCTCACGATAGTGAATTCGTTAGATTAATCTCGGTCGCGAGCTATTATCGCGCGGAGTATAAATGTTCGTTGCTTGTAATTTGCATTTATTACCGTTCAAAGCAACTGAACTTTTAGAATTATTAAGTTCTCAATGAATTGAAGGTCATTTGCCCATTTATCACTTAATGGATGATATACTTGATAAAAACAATATTTGGTTGCAAAAGATGATTTTTGAACTTTTTCAAGTAACAAAGACATGATGTCTGTAAATCGACTTATAAGTGGAAGATCTTATGAAATATAAGAAAGATTCTCCTTGCATTGATCACATTCGAATATGTGCAAAGCGCTAATTTATGTTTCGCGATTCTCATAATTGAGAGCAGCTGTATTTACTTATTTATTCGGATGTTATCAAGTTTACCGGCTCGAATTCCATTTCGTAAAATATTTATGAATTATATTTAAGAGATTCTTGAAAAAACGATTAAATGTTTAATGGAGAGAAAAGAATTAGAGATGATTTTTATTGTTATATGTATATGGAATAATTTTTGAAAAGGATTGAAATCAGGGTTAAACGACAAAATCAAATGACCTTTAAATCTCATTAATTACTGCGCAATAAATCATCGTTTCATTTTGGGTCATGATACAATGACCCAATTCTATTGACGTGACACTATTGTTAACGCTATTGCGATTACGTAACTGCACTATTGCCGAGATTGCCTGGGCGTTTATCTGGTTTGTCGAGTGCTCACTCGACGGAACATACAAGTCACATGCAAATTAATCTTTCATCGAGAATAATTTGTCAAAAATTATATAGTGCGTGTATGTATGTACACATACATAATATATAGTTAAAGCATCAAATAAGTATGTCATAAAATATAAATAAATTATTATGTCAATTATTTATTTTATAATTACGTAATTACAAAAATAATAAAATAACAAACTCTTGCCAAAACAAATCTCGATACATTGGAGAGTATCAACACTAGAAAACTTTAGGAAAGCGTCCACTTTAGATTATGTAGTTGAGTGAGAGTTTTGCTCTGCAGGAACGGAAAAATGAAACTGCAACAGGAAATATAAATCTTCCGAAGGAGACCTGCAAAATGTTTTTCCACAGTTTAGGCGGTCCGCTACGTGTTTTCTTCGTGAACCTCGACGAAGAAGGAAACATATGCCAAGGGCAGTTAGTTATAGAGAACAATGTAATTTTGAGGGAGTGACACGTTGACGTGCCGTAACCATATGGCGAGCAGAACTGACCGCGCGTGTGCTGTGCATCCGCATAAATTATTTCATCGAAAGAGAAACCATAATGGAAATAATGTGAAATTTTTAAAACGACATATTTTCCATCCTCATAAATAAACACAAGTTTATTATTCATATCATCATTGCAAAAATAGAAGTGACACATTGACAAAAGTGCAGTATGTAATTAATATTTTCGATTAATAATTTCAATTTATTTTAACTCTTACGTGCTATTGAAATAGACGATGAAATTATGTGTAGAGTAATTTTATCACTGTTTTTTTCTTTAATTTTACTGTGTGTATTTTAATTTTTTGGACAGTTAAGCTTTTTGCATTGTCATATCGTATATTAATCAGATAGACGCCTCAATTCCGGAGATGACAATCAAAATGATTTACTTAAGATTAAAGTACCACGATTCTCTGTGGATAATTTTATTGCTTCTCTTGGTTAAGAAAAAAATGTGATATTTACGATCTTTCGAAAATTACGTTGCATTTTCAGCGATGCAAAACCATTTATGCATAGCCACGTATCCATTACGTTATAACCGTATTTATTATTCGTGACATATTCGCTTGACTTTGCAGGTATACACGTGTAGTCACATTTGCGATTCCGACTGAATCATGAATCACTCTCGGTAGCGCAACGTGACAGCGACACACGATACTGTGTGACCGCCAATTCGAATTACTGCCAGCGATCAAATATCGTTCCCTGGAACACCCTGTATATTATACCCCAGAACTATTCAAATCGGGGGCTACGAATTTTATGCGTTACGGGATAATCCTCGCGTGCCGTCGCGATATAACTGATGTCCGTATTCCGTACGCGTGTATACGGCGCCGTCTTGCACGCGTGTTGCACGCGTGCAGGCAGGTAAAGGTAACAGGCCCTGAGGCTCTGCCGGCTCTTGTCTGCATAATGACATGGTCCGAGCTTCGGGCACGTGCCTCACGCGATCCTCATTACCTCTTCTGCTTCTCTTTCTCTATATCTTTCTTATACCTTTTTCTTTTCTCTCAAATCCACACGCTCGTTTCTTTTGTTGTCAATTTTCGATGGCAAAAAAGATTAAAAAACGATTCGCGATTGTATCGAGAATTCTCATCTTTTATTGTTGGTGTTGCAGCTCCAAATAAAAATAAGAATTTGCTGCAGGAAATAATTATCGAAAGAGCAAACAATTTCATATCTTTTGAAAAAATCATATATTTATGTTTTTTATTACTTATCATAATGCAGTTTAGAAATTTATGATTTTTTATTCTTTTGGTTATTTCATGATGCAATAATGAAGAACGACAATTACCATCGTCACACTGTATCTATATCAATGTCTGACACTTACCACGAATTAATAATCATTTCTAAGATATAGTAGATATGTGTTAAGGTGGGCGTTTAATAAAACAAGGCGAGCCATAGAAGGTAAATAAATGAAGATGATAAACGCAAATTAAAATTACAAACAGCTTTAAATATATATATACCCAGTAAGCAATTTGATAACAAATTGTTGCCA
>NW_021851236.1:0-272 GCF_003651465.1 Formica exsecta
TGCCCGGCTGAAGATCGGCGCTGATTGGTCAGATTTTACTCAATATTAACTCCTTTATTAAACTTTATATAATAGAAAAAAATGGTTCAGGACTTTTCGACTCAGTTTGACCCAATCTACCTCTACCTTTCGTTTGGTCACTTACTTGTTGGACACCCTGTATATATATGTGTGTGTGTATGTATATGTATATGCATATGTATATGTATAATGTATGATGTTTTTTCAAACAATATATAGTATTTATTAAAGTTATTATTACAAAATAATGC
>NW_021851237.1:0-1250 GCF_003651465.1 Formica exsecta
GTAAAAATATATTCTCGTACGAGATATAACAATCGTACTGCAAAATATTGGTTGGTGCAAGCTATTGCACTGCGCAGAAAAATTATGAAATTTTTAAACAAATAGGAAAAGTACATAAGAATAATACAATAATACAATAAGAATAGATCATCTTGAGCACCATCATATAAGAACAAAAATGAAGAAGAAAATTATATGGAGGAAGAAATAAAACAAGAAGAAAACACACAGAAAATATTTTAGCATGAAAATATCAATAGCACATATTTTAAAAAGTGAAGATAAGCAGAAAGGTAAGAGCTAGGAAAAAGAAAATAAGGAAATAATGGTAAATAAAATAATAGCAAATAAAAGTAAATAAAAAAACGTAGAACGTAGTAAGAATCATTTTGAAAAAAAAAACAAAAAAAAACTATATATAGAATTATTTTGAAAAAGAACAATATATATTTGAATATAAATACTTTCTTTTATCTTTTTATTGTAATATGTATTTTGCACAATTTTGTCATTAGGAAAAGAAATACTTATTGTACCACTGTATCATGATATTACACTCATAAAAAATATGATTGCAAATCATGTTACATTTGGCAATGAATATTATTTTCTTACAATGAGAAAAATAAGTATGAATTTTTTCAATTTCTTAGAAGATTGCAATCACAGTTGAAATAATTGCATAAATCGTAAACTAGCAGGTATTATCACGGAATAAATAAAAGATTTTAATGCAGTCATGCTAAGAAATTGTAAAATCATACATTTTCTTGTTACTAATGACATAACATGAGATATATATAATAATAAAGTTTTAAGAAAGTAGCTCATATGTTGGCATACGATATTCTATAATCATAGGGCAAGGTACATACGAATATCGTAAATAATATAATATATATAAATACGTACAAATGTATATATAAAAATGTATTATATACAAATATATAATACAATAAGTGATTCTGACAATCACTTATAAAATAAATAAGACGTCTTAATAGAAATAAGTAAAAAACGACGTCAAACTATATAACTGATTCTTTCAGTTATTTATAAAAAATATATATTATATAGATTTCCCGTGATAATACATATTTAATTGCAGGTACAATTTTAACTATAATTTAAACATATATATCTACATATGTATATACGCAAGTATAAAATTCTTATAAAGTGGGCGCTTATTAGCCTTGTTGCATTACTGCTGTCACGAGAGGCCAGAAAGCATTTTCAGGCCGTATTTC
>NW_021851237.1:2886-4260 GCF_003651465.1 Formica exsecta
TTTTGATTGACGGGGGCTGGCAGCCCCTGATTGGGCGCCACTGATGTCAGTTTAAAGCGCAGTGATAGGCTCGGAGTGTCGAAAGGCTCGTAGCTCCCGATAAGCTAGAGCAAGAACGACTGCATCGAAAGCGGTCATCTCTTTCATCCCAAATTCTCAGAAATTATCGATCGGCCGAGCCGTATCTCCTATCGCCTTAAATTAAATCTCGTTTAAGGCGCCTCGTCTTCCATCGTCTTTAATTCGATTTCGAACAATACTTATATCTTTTTGTAAATAAATATTAAATTATATGTAAATTTTTCATTGTACAATGTTCCATATTCCCGCGTAATATAAATAAAGATGTTTTTTTATTTTAAAGCAACCAGGTGAAAATATTTTTCTTCCCTTTCTTTCTTCCCGACGTCTCAGTGACATCATAGACTCTATCCTAAGCCTTAGCGTCAAGCAGTCTCAGGTACCCGTATATATTTCAAGACCCTTTCTATCGTCTCCAGCGATGCTGTTACCGTATGTCTACCTGTGCAGCGGGACTCGCCCGCTCGGACAAGCGTACCCGTACATGCACGCACGTGTTCGTTACCCCTTCATAGCACCTAGTTTATTCTAGCGGTACCTTATCCAATTTTTCACTTTTCAACAGGAAGGGTGGAAGAGAATGGGCGACATATACCGTGCATCTTCCGGTTTTCCTCTAAGGGGGGCGATGGGACGATGTTGTATACCGCACAATATCTTTCGGTTTTCCGTAAGGGGAAGGCTGGGTGCCTTATGCCTAGACGCATCTCCAGTATCGACGGTCGCCATTTTGTCGGTTGTCGTCACATCTGCTTTTTGTCAGATATCTTGCCCGCTTTCTCCCACGCACTATTTTTTGGCTTGTTTTTCCAATCCGCTTTAAATCGACGGAACCGACGGAACCAATCGGAGGACTGGGCACTATGGGGAGAACCAATCGGACCGTCAGGATCCCTATCCTGACGGTGGGTTACTTTCCACAAATACTACGTTTAACTTTTATTCTAATAAGTTTTCAGCTAGTCCAGCATACTAGGACCCTGTTTGGAGAGGTGGAGGACCCAGGTCGAAGCCCAAGCATGTTCACGCGACCGGAAAAAAGGAAAAATTTAAAAGGAAAAAAATTTTTTTTTAATTTAAAAAATTTAAAAGGAAAATTGTCTCGTAGACGTCCACGAGTCCCCTCCACTCTTTTTTTCCATAGACACCTTTAGGGGGGAGGGCCCCAGACAGTCACAGCAGGGGGTCGGCGCCAGTGGCTGAGTGGCTGAGATTTGTTTTGACGCCCCATAGTGCCCACTATCTACTATCCTGAATGGTTAAATAAAAATAAAGAATGTTACAATCATCGGA